>NC_092342.1:880000-1045000 GCF_046630445.1 Rutidosis leptorrhynchoides | reverse complement strand
CTTAAATCATTCCTGACTCAGATTCTAGTTATTGGTCGCGGCGCGGCCTTCTTCTCCGCGGCGCGACATTTAAAGGAAGACTCGACCCTTCTTATCATGCCTCCTGACTCTGATTCGAGTTCAATGTCGCGGCGCGACAAAGGCTTCTGCAGCGCGACAATAGCCTTCAACTGGCCCATTCGACAACTTACACAACTTAATGATTTATTCAACTTGTACACTTTGTTCACGCTTCCTATGCACGCCTAAACTTCATCTTTTAGTCTCACAAGACTTAACATCAACAAAGACTTATGCATATACCTATACATGCATATATTCTAAACACATATATATATATATGCATACATATTAGTATATATATATGTTTACACAATAACTAACACTTAGGTCTTTTAATCACATAAACGCACAAGTTATAAGCGTACTAATAATTAAGTTTGTACCTTTAAATATGTATGGGAAAAATGGGATGTTACAACTCTCCCCCACTTGAATCGGAGCGCGTCCTCGCGATCCAAGCCGCATGACATGCCGGAAGATAAACCAAAACAAACTCTTCGGATCCCCACGTAAACTCGGAACCCTTTCGATAACGCCATTGCACCTTGTAAGTTCTAACTTCTTTGTTACGCAACAATTTAACCTTTTCATCAAGAATGGCTATCGGCTCTTCAACATATTCTAGCTTATTATTCAACGTAATTTCATCCAACGGCACCCAAGTCGAGTCATTCGCAAGACACCTACGGAGATGGGAAACATGAAACGTGTTATGGATCCCCGCAAGCTCTTCGGGCAACTCTAGTCTATAAGCAACCTCACCAACACGTTCCAAAACCTTGAAAGGACCAATAAATCGAGGAGCTAACTTTCCTCGCTTTCGAAACCGAATAACACCTTTCTATGGAGAAACCTTAAGCATCACCATGTCACCTTCTTGAAGTTCGATCGTTCATCTACCTTTATCGGCATAAGATTTTTGTCTATCTTGCGCCGCCTTAAGTCGAGCCCGAATCATCTCAATATTACTATTCGTCTCTAGGACCAAATCGGTACTCCCGATTTCTCGTTGTCCCACTTCATCCCAACAAATAGGAGTTCGACACCTACGCCCATAAAGCATCACATAAGGTGGCATTCCAATACTAGTGTGGTAACTATTATTGTACGAGAATTCCACCAATGGTAAGTGCTCATCCCAACTACCACCAAAATCAATAATACACGCCCTTAACATATCCTCCAACGTTTGGTTCGTACGCTCAGTTTGACCGTCCATTTGAGGATGATACACCGTGCTCATTTTCAATTGAGTACCCATATCTTCATGAAACTTATTCCAAAACCGAGACGTGAAACGAGTATCTCGATCCGAAACAATAGATATAGGAACCCCATGTCTCGATATCACCTCCTTGATAAACAACTTGGACAAGGTCTCTGACGATATCGTTTCCCGAATGGGAAGAAACAAAGCACTCTTCGTCAATCGATCAACTATCACCCAAATCGTATCATATTGGGTTCTCGCCGTCTTTGGAAACTTGGTAATGAAGTCCATGGTGATGTGCTCCCATTTCCATTTCGGGACTTCCAATGGTTGTAACTTACCGTACGGCTTTTGGTGTTCGGATTTAACTTGCAAACATGTGACGCATTGTTCAACATACTTAACAACATCACCTTTCATGCCCGACCACCAATACTCCTTCTTTAAATCAAGGTACATTTTCGGTGCACCCGGATGAATGGAATACTTTGACTTATGTGCTTCATCAAGGAGCACTTGTCGGTAACCACCCATCTTAGACACCCACACTCTCCCTTGAAAAGATAACAAACCGTGCGAGCCTAAAGTAATAGACTCCGTTTGCCCCACAATTCGTTCTTCATGTTTGTTGTTAACAAAAGCTTCAATTTGAATCTCACCAAGCTTTACAAGAAAATCGTTAGTAATAATCATGCGTAACGATCCTACTCGTATCACCGGATGTTGACTCTTTCTACTTAACGCATCCGCGACCACGTTCGCCTTACCCGGATGATAAAGTATCTCACAATCATAATCTTTTACCACATCCATCCACCTACGTTGACGATAATTCAAATCTCATTGATTAAAGAGATGTTTCAAACTCTTATGATCCGAATAAATCGTACACTTGACACCATACAAGTAGTGGCGCCAAATCTTCAAAGCATGAACCACCACCGCCAATTCAAGATCATGAGTCGGGTATCTCTTTTCGTGTTCCTTTAATTGTCGAGAGGCGTAAGCGATGACTTTACCCCTTTGCATTAGAACACACCCGATTCCATTTAATGAGGCATCACAATAAACCGTCATATCTTCGATTCCTTCCGGCAATACCAACACTGGAGCTTGACACAATTTCTCCTTCAATAATTGGAAAGCAATTTCTTGCTCGTTTTCCCAATTAAACCTCACATTCTTCCGCGTTAAATTCGTCAAAAGAGAAGCAATTTTAGAAAAGTCTTGGATAAACCGACGATAATAACCGGCCAATCCGAGAAAACTTCGAATTTCCGTAGGCGTAGTCGGTTTCCCCCAACTCTTCACCGTCTCAATCTTCCCCGGATCTACTTGGATACCTTCTTTATTCACAATATGGCCAAGGAATTGAACTTCCCTTAGCCAAAATTCACATTTGGAGAATTTTGCATACAACTTCTCCTTCCGCAATGTCTTCAATACTTCGCGCAAATGGTGTTCATGTTACTTCATACTCTTAGAATAAATAAGTATGTCGTCAATGAACACAATTACCGACTTGTCCAACATAGGTTGGCACACTCGGTTCATAAGATCCATGAATGCTGTAGAGACCCGTCCTAATCCATCTGGACGAAGTCCATATCGATTATAAACGATTCACAACAGTTGATTACATCGCGAGGTACTTGACCTCTATATGATACATTTTACAAACATTGCATTCGTTTTTGAAAAGGCAATCTTTCATTTCATCGAAAGTTGACAGGCATGCATACCATTTCATAATATATCCAACTATAATTGACTTAATAATAATCTTGATGAACTCAATGACTCGAATGCAACGTCTTTTGAAATATGTCATGAATGACTCCAAGTAATATCTCTAAGATGAGCAAATGCACAGCGAAAGATTTCTTTCATACCTGAGAATAAACATGCTTTAAAGTGTCAACCAAAAGGTTGGTGAGTTCATTAGTTTAACACAAATAATCATTTCATAATTTTTAATAGACCACAAGATTTCATATTTCCATTTCTCATAAACATACGTCCCATGCATAGAGACAAAAATATCATTCATATGGATTGAACACCTGGTAATCGACATTCATAAAATGCATATAAGAATATCGCCATCATTCCGGGATCCTCCTTCGGACATGATATAAATTTCGAAGTACTAAAGCATCCGGTACTTTGGATGGGGCTTGTTGGGCCCAATAGATCTATATTTAGAGTTCGCGTCAATTAGGGTGTATGTTCCCTAATTCTTAGATTACCAGACTAAATAAAAAGGGGCATATTCGATTTCGAACATTCAACCATATAATGTAGTTTCACGTACTTGTGTCTATTCCGCAAAACATTTATAAAAGCACATGTATTCTCAGTCCCAAAAAAATATATATTGCAAAAGCATTTAAAAAGGGAATAATGAAACTCACGCATGTAAATATTGTAAAACAGTTAATAAAGCATTTGCATGTATTCTCAGCCCAAAAACGTAAAGAGTAAAAAGGGATCAATGAAACTCACACATATAATTATTGTAAAACAGTTAATAAAACATTTGCATGTATTCTCAGCCCCAAAAATGTAAAGAGTAAAAGGGGAGCAAATGAAACTCACGCATATAAACATTGTAAAACAGTTAATAAAGCATTTGCATGTATTCTCAGCCCAAAAATGTAAAGAGTAAAAGGGATCAAATGAAACTCACCTAATGTATTTTGTAGTAAAAATACATATAACTATATTGAACAATGCAGGGTTGGCCTCGGATTCACGAACCTATATCATTTGTATATATATTAATACAAATAATTGTGATCGAACAAATATATTATTATTATTGATGTAATTCATTTATATAGTAGATTAATATATATCTTCATTTTATATATAGATATATTAATATAGTTAAGTTATGTGTATTGAATAGATATTTATATATATAATCTTTGTTTTTATGCTAATAACTTTAATAATGTCATTAATACTTTTATTTTCATATTCGTAATTACCTTAATAATAATGATATGGATAATACTGAGATCGATAATAATGATAGTTTTAGTAAAAATAATACTTTTAATAACAATGGAAATTTTTAATAGTTTTAATAGAAATTTCAGTAATCATACAATATTACTTATATAAATGTTTAACTGATAAGTCGATTAATGAACCTTTTTAATAATAATAATAATAATAATAATAATAATAATAATAATAATAATAATAATAATAATAATAATAATAATAATAATAATAATAATATTAATAGTTACAAAAGTGATACCAATACTAATGTTAAGGAAAATAATGATAAATTGTATTATTTTCATAATATTAATAATAATAATAATCCTAATCATAATAATAATAATAATAATGATAACACAACTAATAGTGATAATAATATTCATATTTTTTTTTATAATCATAATAAATGAAAATTTGTATCATAATACATATATTAGTAATCATAATATTAATGATTAATTTTCATAATACCTAATAATAATAATAATAATTCTAATACTTAATGATACTAATAATATTAACCACCATGATAAGTATATTAATAACAATAATAACAATAACAATAATCATAATAACAATACAAATAATAATAATAATAATAATAATAATAATAATAATAATAATAATAATAATAATAATCAATTTAAAAGTTGCAAACTACCTCCAATAATCGGAATTAAAAAAAAAATGCCTCAGCCGGGTCTCGAACCCGAGACCTCTCGATAATAGACCCAACACCTAAACCATTCACGCCATTCTGTTTTTCTGAATAATTAAGGAACTCACTAATATTTAACCCATCTTTCTTTCTGACTTCCTTTCTCCTCCTTCTTCTTCACAGGTTCAATCAAAGAGTCACAACCAATTTGTTCAGCTCATCAAACAACTAATGTTAATTCACGAAGATAATACTCATAAGCAACTAAAATCAAATGTTTACATTAGTTGTAAACAACAACAAAAAAAAATTAAAAATAAAGAAACAGCATACAGCAACCGTCGGTTTTAAAAAAAAAAATTATGTTGAATTTGATTTTGAGAATGTTTTAGCCAAAAGTTTTAACACCAAGTATGTTTCAAATCACCTTTATAAACTATAAAAGTTACCAATTTAACTCAATTTGCAACAGCAGCTTCGAATTTAGATGAAGAGCATTTGTTGACTTTTAAAATTTTAAACTTTGACCTCAGAATTTGATTTGAATACCTGAAATTAGAGGTTGTAAATTTACAGAAAGTTTTAGAAGAAGAATCCTGATGAAACTGCATTAATAGATTTTTAACTTTCGTTCTAAATATTGACTTGATTAAAAAGTGAATGATACAGAGGTAGTAAAACATGTGTTCTTCAGCTTTGCGTTTGAATTCGATAAATTACAAACTGTAAATGATAATTGAATTGGTTAGCTGATAAAGTAGGTCGTATGGTGTCCTTTTACACTGATTTTGATCGATTAAAATAATGGACGTGGTATCAATTTTCTCAATCAGACAAATACAAGGACAGGAGGTTTCAATAGAAAAAAATATAAAACGAATAATACTTTATCTGATTGGTACTTTTGATTCTTTTATATAACAATTTAATAGATAACAAACAAAGGTTAACACAGTAGGATTGGTACATGAAAGAAACATTGAATCCTGCATTTTATAAATACGTAAATATATTTAGTATAAATTAGTAACTATAGTATTAATAATATTAATAATATAAATACTAATAAAATAATAATAATAATAATGATAATAAGATTACTAATTCTAATAATAATAATAATTAAATTTATTATATTAATATTAATATTAATATTAATGACAATTATACTAATAATTATGAATATAACAATATTAATAATAATAATAATAATAATAATAATAATAATAATAATAATAATAATAATAATAATAATAATAATAATAATAATAACTCTTAATGAATATGGTAATAATATCTAGATATGATACTAATTTTAATATACACATTAATAATAATGAATATAATAATAATAACATGTTAATTATATTATAACTTGTAATTATATATATATATATATATATATATATATATATATATATATATATATATATATATATATATATATATATATATATATATATATATATTATTGTATTTAGATACATCTGTATACATATATGTATTATATTTAGTCTCAATATTCAGTAAATATATTTATAATAATACTTCTTATAGTAATGAGAGTAATATTATTGTTGTATTAATTTTTTTTAATATAATAATATTACATGTTATCATTTGTAATTTTTATTACATAAAACTTATATTGGATAGTAATTTCTTAAATATATATATATATATATATCTATATAACAATAAATATTAATAGAAATTTAATATCATGTATCTTATTTTACATATTTAATTCTAATGGTTAAATTATATTTCATAATCTTAAGTTAATAAACATATACTTACATTTATATATATTTATACATATTTATTTATAAATAATTGTTCATGAATCGTCGAAAATAGTCAAAAGGTAATTTGAATAAATGAACATAATTTCCAAAACTTTCGAGACTCAACATCACAGACTTTGCTTATCGTATCGAAATCATATAAAGATTTAGTTTAAATTTGGTCAGAAATTCCCGGGTCATCACAGTACCTACCCGTTAAAGAAATTTCATCCCGAAATTTGAGTGAGGTCGTCATGGCTAACAATAAATATGTTTTCCTGATGAATATGAGATGATAAATAGAATTTTATCATTATTGAATAATACATATAAACTAATTCGATTATTCGAAGAGCACGAATGAAACTATCATGAGAGAGGTCCCAACGGGCATCGTCCACCTTCGCCCAAAAACTTGCCCAAATTTTTAGCTAAAAAAATTCCAAAGGCTATCCCAATGGTCATTTTTACACTATATAAACACCAACCATATACTTCATTTTATACACTCAAACATATATTTCTTTTATATTTCCATCTTTCTCAAGATCAAGATCAAACACTCTCAAAATGCAAAATGTTAACACTTCCCTCAATGATTGTTTCATTCGATGTTCATTACGGAGGTGATTTTCGTAATCAAATGAAGGAATATGAGTGGGGCGACAGTATTTCGTTTGAAGATATCGACATTCGTGATGTTGGTTTACAAGATTTGCTATCCTTTTTGAAGGAAAAAGTTCCGTGTGAATTCACGTCTGTGTTCTTTTATAGAGATGATTATGATGCGGATTGTAGGGCAAGTTTTCTGTGTACCGATGATCAATGGTACTTTATAAAAGATACCATTGAAGATCGCGGTAAACGCATTTCTTTGTATGCGGTTCTTGAAGATGAAGAGACGTTGGGTTATCGTTACCTCGATGAATCAGTTGAAACAGCAGTTGAGGCATCAAGAGAAATACCGATGTCTCGAGAGTACCTCACGGATGGTGAAATGACTGGTGAACGCTACTTTGTAGATGACAATTGACGACGACGAGTAGTTTGATTGTAATCTTTTAATTTTTAATTGTCGTGATGTTTTAATTTTTAATTATTGTAATTTCAGTGTTGTTGTCGAGTTTTATATCTTCCTTTATGTTTCGGAGCTCTTCGTCTTTTTAATCTCCTCTCGATCTCTAGTAAAACGAGTAATGGTCTGGAATTTGTAAGTATGGAGTTTCGAATGAATTTAATGTTATAATCAAGAAGGAACGTAATAGCACGATTTGATTCGTCAAATTACCAGAATCATTGAGAATAGAGCTATCAAGAATATTTTCTTGATATGTTCTGAAGTTAATTAGAATGAAAGAGTTATGTAACATGACACAAGATGGTGGTATGATCTACTGTGAACCATCATGTCCCATTAGAACTCAGCATGACTTACTGTAATATAATCACATTGATCAAGTGTCATTATATTATACTAACTCATGCATCAGTTCCCAACACTACTTCAAAATCATTCATAATTTAAACTTGAAAGTTTACAGAATATAGAAACTAACAGTTTCTATATGATGTAACACTGATATCACGAAGAGATTAATGATTTCAGATAAGAATAGTTATGAAAATATCTTCAGAATATGGAGGATATTTATAATAAAAGATACGATAATATCTCGAAATATCTAAGATCAGAGGATGATAGAAATTATTGTCTGCAAGGATTTAGAGTAAAGAGCAAGATATTCACTAAAGACTTTAGTAGACATTGAATCATTTGGATTCTTTGAAGTCAAACTTATTCTTTGTAATTTGTCCACGGCTTTCTTCATAGTTTCGCATAATCTGCTTTTCGGTACTAAATTTTCTATTGAATGTTTCTAATATAATGATACACAGGAAGCACGAAGAAGTATATAATTTCGGACGAGAATATTTATGAAAATATCCTCAGAAATATCGAAGATATTGATGATGATATTTTGGAATTTCTAAGTTCGATGGTTGATGAGGAAGATTTTCTGCAAGATTTTAACATGAGTACAGAGCAAGATATTCGATGAAGGTTTCATCGGATCCAGAATTACCTGGATTCTTTAAATATATGGTATGGTCCTTGTATTTGTCCTTGGTCTCCTTCGTGGTTAGCTCAATCCATTTTCCAGTTCCAACTTTTCTGAGCTTTTCCAACATACTATTCTTTATCATAAAACTTTCGATGATTATGGTCGTTTACAGTTGTCTATGGTTTCTGCTGCTTCATTCAGCTTTTTCAATATTCAGAGTATTAATTCGCAGACTGGGTGCTTTTCAGAATTTCAGAATGAAAGATCATAGTTCTAAGAGATAAATGTTATATGTATACATATAACTGTTGATGTAGAAACGTTGCGAGATTTAAAATACTGATTTGCTGATTCCCGGTAAGGCAATTCTTGTTACAAAACGAGGATGAGTATATGATAGGGTATTTATGAATAAATATAGTGATTTATCGAAGTGACTTACGCCAAAGAGTAGTGAAGTTGCTGGTACGTTTACTGTTAATGTGGTGGGATATAAACAGCTCCCCGGTAACGAAGGCGAAAAGACAACGTATGTATCAAGGTTATAATAAAGTTATTTCAAACGAAAATTCGAAGTTGACTTGCTGGAGCTGTGACAAAATTGGCTATTTTGAAGAAGAACTGCAAAGTTATTTTTGTGTAATAATAACACTAAAGAAATTAGCACAGTTATGTGTTAAACGTTTACTCAGTTTTCGAGAGTTTTTCAAGTGCATTACTATATGCATCAATCTTTTCTTCCGTAGATGATGTGACGACCCGGAAATTTCCGATCAAATTTAAACTTTAATCTTTATATGTTTCCGACACGATAAGCACAGTCTGTAATGTTGAGTCTCGAAAACTTTGGAACTATATTCATGTAACCAATTACCCTTTGACTACTCCCGACGATTCACGAACAATTGTTTGTAAATAAATATGTAGAATAGGATACAAATTATTGTTGTAACAAATCTGTACATAAGTGTATATGATTTTTATATGAACATGATTATATGTATATTGTAATGTATAAGAATTCGGTTATACATAATACATAATTATTAAACATTACATAGTAAACAAATTGTAATATTAATATATTAAAAGTAATCTTAATTTAAAAATATTGTTATTATTACTATCATTAAAATAAATATTAATACTAATAATATAATCAGTATTATTAGTATTACTACTTAAAATATATAAATATGAACATGGATACATGTAACTTGTATTACTAGTATCATTAATAAATATTATGATTAAGAATCATTATTATTACTTTTATAGTTATCATTATTATTATTTATTATTAAACTTATTATTATTATAATAGAACTTATTAATATATTTTCATTAATATTATTATCATCAGCATTAGTAATATATATTTATATATATATAGATATATATAATTAGATACATTTAATTTCTAATATTATTGATATCATTATTGATATCATTATTATTATTAATAATATTAAAAACCATTCTTTCTATTAAAAAAAAAACTTAGATAAGGAACAAATTCATTACTGGATAGGTTTCCTATCACTTTCCAACTATATTTGATTCAGATACTGGTCTCCTAGATTAATATAGTTCGAATCCATCCAACAACACAGATCCAAAATTTGTTTAACATAGACATCAAGCTTTTGTGATTTTTTTATTTAATTTATTTTCTGTACGAATTGATTTAACCTGTCGACTTGAGATCAATCAACGTTATTTGTATTCTCACAATCACTCAAATATCTTTCATCACTATCACTTACACCCAATTCAACTTATTAAATTTAAACAAAAAAAAAAAAAAAAAGAAACCGACTGTCCCTGTTCTTCCTCAATTCTACCCAAAACTCGATTTCCTTCTTTATTTTTTAATGTGTTAATGTAGTTCAACTCTAAATCTTTTGTTTAAACTGTTTGGAAAAATTCAAATCCCAATTTTTAGAATCAAAAAAGAATTTTGGGAGTCAAAGTTTGGTTTTTAAAAAGTCAAAACGGGTTCTTCGATCGAATTTGTGTTATCTGTGATAATACAAGTTCAATTGAGGATTCTAGCATATTATAATGATGATTTAGAAAATAGTTCATGAAGATTTTGAGGTCTCAATTCAATCCAATATCGAAAATCAAATGCAAGTTCTTCATATTTTTTTTTCTTAAAAGGCAGCGACTGCTGCTATGTTATATTTTTTTTTTCTCGAATGGATTCAACTCACAACACAGGTTGATTACAATTTAAATTTAAGCCTTAATCCAATTTAGAATTCGCGAGTATGATTATTTGTGTTGTGTCGTCTGTTTTTTTTTAGGATGAAGAAGAAACCACACAGATATATTTAGATATATAGATTTAGGTGGATTAGAAATCAGAAAAACAAAAGCAGCAGAACGGTTATGTGATCTTTGGTATAAACGATGGGTCATGGGTTCGAGCCCTGCAGAGGCTCGTTTTCTTTTTGGAACTTGTATCATAAGAGGTAGTTTCCATAGTTATTATTATTATTATTATTATTATTATTATTATTATTATTATTATTATTATTATTATTATTATTATTATTATTATTATTATTATTATTATTATTATTATTATCATCATCATATTTATTATTAATATTATTAGTTAATAAGGTTATCAATATCATTAATATAATTTACATTTATTATTATTATCATTACTAATATTATTACTATTAGTATTATTATAATTGTTATTATTATTATTAACATGACTTGGAACATGTTAATAACATTTATATTATAAAATTTTAATAAAAGGTTGATATGGTAAATTATGAAAATGGTTATGAAATTAAGTTATAAGAACCGTAGTTATGAAATTAGAAAATTTAACACGAAGCTCGTGATAAAACTGATTATTATTAACACGGTTATTATTATTATTTTATCATTATTATTATTAAAAAATGTTATCAAATAATTATCAGTATTATTATTAATGTTATCAGGAGTATTATTATTATATAATTATTACAATCATTATCATAAGTATCATTAACAATAAAATTAATATTTTTACAATTATTATTATTAATATCATTATATTTATCACTAATAGAATTACTAACATTATTACCTTTATTAGTAATATTAAGTACTATAATTATTATCACTTTTACCAATATTAAAATAATTTTAGTATTATTATAATTACTATTTTAAACAAACAAATGCTATATATATAAAAATATATTTAATGCATAACATAACAAAATCAATATTTTCATATACAAGATGAATATATGAAACAGATGTATATTACTAACATAAAAACAATATAACTAAATAAATTAATAAATATATTCGTTCGATTACAAGTATGTGTATTAATGAAAATATAAATGATATAGGTTCGTGAATCCGAGGCCAACTCTGCATTGTTCAGTTTGTCTAATGTTGTCATATGTATTTTTACTACAAAATACATTAGGTGAGTTTCATTTGCCCTTTTTTACTCTTTACGTTTTTGGGCTGAGAATACATGCAAAATGCTTTATGAACTGTTTTACAATATTTATATGTGTGAGTTTCATTTGCTCCCTTTTTACATCATTTCATTTTTTGGGCTGAGAATACATGCAAATGCTTTATTAACTGTTTTACAATATTTATATGCGTGAGTTTCATTATTCCCTTTTTAAATGCTTTTGCAATATATATTTTTGGGACTGAGAATACATGCGCTGCTTTTATAACTGTTTTACGAAATAGACACAAGTAAATGAAACTACATTCTATGGTTGGATTATTAAATCGAATATGCCCCTATATAGTCTGGTAATCTAAGAATTAGGGAACAGACACCCTAATTGACGCGAATCCTAAAGATAGATCTATCTGTCCCAACAAGCCCCATCCAAAGTACCGGATGCTTTAGTACTTCGAAATTTATATCATGTCCGAAGGAGGATCCCGGAATAATGGGGATATTCTTATATACAAATTGTGAATGTCGGTTACCAGGTGTTCAATCCATATGAATGATATTTTTGTCTCTATGCATGGGACGTTTGTTTATGAGAAATGGAAATATGAAATCTTGTGGTCTATTAAATTCATGAATTGATTATTTATGTAAACTAATGAACTCACCAACCTTTTGGTTGACACTTTAAAGCATGTTTATTCTCAGGTATGAAAGAAATCTTCCGCTGTGCAATTGCTCACTTTAAAGATATTACTTGGAGTCATTCATGGCATATTTTAAAAGACATTGCATTCTAGTCGTTGAGTTCATCAAGATTATTATTAAGTCAATTATAGATAGATATATTATGAAATGGTATGCATGCTGTCAGCCTTAGATGTAATGAAAGATTGTCTTTTCAAAAACGAATGCAATGTTTTTTAAAATGTATCATATAGAGGTCAAGTACCTCGCGATGTAATCAACTGTTGTGAATCATTTATTATCGATATGGACTTCGTCCGGATGGATTAGGACGGGTCCTTTCAGTTGGTATCAGAGCGTAGGTCTTAGCGAACCAGGTCTTGCATTAGTGAGTCTAACTGATAGTTGTTAGGATGCATTAGTGAGTCTGGACTTCGACCGTGTCTGCATGTCAAAAGTTTTGCTTATCATTTCTAGTCGGAAATCATCTGCTTATCATCCTTAGAAAATTACCTGCTCATTATTCTTAGTCTAGACACGTTTTACTGCATTGACTGCATGAATAGTGTATAGACAATTCATATCTTAGCGTATCTGACAATTCATATTTTAGCGTACCTGTTATTGTTACCTTTGCCTGACAGCTTCCGTAGATTCCTCCGTAACTTATGGGATTTTAGTATTATACATGCATATGTAAATTATGTATTGCAGGGTACTAATCTACATCCTATAATCTATTTCTTATCGAAAAGTCCTTCATCTGATCGTACGAGATGAATCCCTCAACCAGTTCGAATTCCTCGGATTCCGACAGCTATTACGATATGGAGTTTCACCTATCAGCGTCACCGGAATGAATCAACCAATCAGTCATCCCCAATTCACTTGATGAGTTCGTAGTCGACTTAAACAATGGAGACGCGAAGAAGGTGATCCCTTCCACCAACCGAATTCACCTCTTGACAATGAACCTGAAGCGTTTACCGGCGAACCTATTCGAGACACCGTTTTTCAGTCTCATTTCCAGGGTAACTCGAAAAGATTATATTTTATCCACAATTCTGAACCTTATTCATCCGCTCGTTCCGACCGACAATCATCCTGGAGTAATAAGTCAACGAACTTCGCGATCAAAAAATCAATTCAGAGAATATGGTGCAAAATGTACCAGCTTCAGCAACATCACCGGCACCAACAGTACCATCAGTAACATCACCAGTACCATCAACAATCCATGTCTCAACATCTCATTCTGTACCTCGAGTATAATCATCGTTCTATATATCGTTCTACATTAATTATCTTTGTTCGACATGGCGATTATGTAATCTCTAATGTTTTAGAGATTATATATTTTTGTTCTAACGGTAAATCAAATGAGTTTAATATCATATTGACTCATTAGATCCTTGATTACATTTGAAGAATATATATATATATATATATATATATATATATATATATATATATATATATATATATATATATATATATATATATATATATATATATATATATATATATATATATTCATAAAGATTGTAATTAAAAATTCCTTCGTACAAACTGTTAATGACGAAAATATTTTAACGGGTATAGTAATACCCGAGGAATATTTAGATTTCGCATTAATAAGTTACACTGTACATTCTACGAATCTGATTCAACTCTTATTTACTATCCTAATTACAACCACAGCTATACGAATCCGTTCACCACAAAATAACCATTTTCATTCAATTTTATATTTGGATTTTGACCTATCAGAATCCAAAAAGTGGCATAATGAAGAAATAACGGACACAATAAAAATTGATTAGAAATAGACTAATTAACAATATGAAATTTTGTTAAGAAACCACGCTAACAAAATCCTAGCTAACTGTTCCTAGCTAACTGTTAATTCCATATTACATTTTATTTATCGCAATTTAATTATCGCAATTTATTTTATCGCAATTTTAATTCTCGCAATTTTATTTATCGTTATTTAATTTCTGTTATTTACTTTACGCATTTTATTTATTGTCATTTAATTTTTGTATTTATTTATTTATTTTTTTTTTCTTCGCACTTTAAATATTGGGACACGTATACAAGGTTTTGACATATCATATCGACGCATCTATATATATTATTTGGAATCACCATAGACACTCTATATGCAGTAATGATCGAGTTCTCTATACAGGGTTGAGGTTGATTCTACAATAATATATATAGTTTGAGTTGTGATCGAGTCTGAGATGTATACGGGTCACGATACGTATTAATTAATCCGATTATTATATATTAAACTATATATGAATTATTGGACTGTTACTGTGGACTATCGACCGTGAACTAATAATATTGGAAAATTAAAATGAATTAAAATATTGATTATAACATATAAAACTAAACAATTCTTCAAGTTCGCCACTTGATTTCATCTTAAACCCCATTTGTATCATGACGATTACAATCTGCGTTCAAACCTTTCATGATTCTTGAAAACACCTCAATCGATAGGATGAATCAACCGCACTTTATCTACGGAAGGAAAGATTTATGTATATAGTTATGCACCTGAGAAACTCTCGGCAACTAAGTTAAAGTTTAACACGTAGCCACGTTAGATCCTTTGGCATTTATTAGCAAAAATAATTTTGCGATATCTTTTCAAGGTAGCCAATTTTGTCACAGCTCCAGCAAGTCAATGTCGACTTTTCATTCGAAATAGCCCTACTATAATCCTGATATATATACGATTACCCTTTTTGATACCGGAGAATTCTTTTAAATTTCACCATATTACCAGCATGCGTACCAGCAACCTCGTTGCTTCTTGGCTTAAATCTCTCTGACAAATCATGATATTTATTCATTAAAACCCTATCATATACTCATCCACATCTTGTAATGAGAACTGCCATACCAATTATCGGGAATCAGCAATCAGTACTTTGAAAACTCACATCATATCTACATCACAGTTATATGTATGACATTTATCTCTTAGAATTATGATCTCTCATTCTGAAATTCTAAAAAGCACTCAGTCACAAATCAATACTATGAATGTTGAAAAAGTTTAATGAAGCAGTAGAAACTGTAGGCAACTGTAAACGACCTTAGTCGTCGGAAGTTTGATGATAAAGAATAGTATGTTGGAAAAGATCAAAAAAGTTGGAACTGGAAAATGGATTGAGCTAATCACGAAGGAGACCAAGGACAAATACAAGGACCATACCCTATATTCAAAGAATTCAGATAATTCTGGATCCGTTGAAATCGTTAGAGAATATCTTGCTCCGAAGTCATGTTAAAATCTTGCGGAAAAATCTTTCCCCATCAACCATCGAACTTACAAATTCCAAAATATCATCATCAATATCTTCGATATTTCTGAGGATATTTTCATAAATATTCTCGTCCGAAATTATATACCTCCTCGTGTTTCCTGTGTATCATTATATTGAAAACATTCAATAGAAAATTTAGTACCGAAAAGCGGATTATGCAAAACTATGAAGGAAGCCGTGAACAAATCATAAAGAATAAGTTTGACTTCAAAGAATCCAAATGATTCTGTTTCTGATGAAGTCTTTAGCGAATACCTTGCTTCTGAATCTAAACCCTTACGGATAAATCTTCTCCACCATCCTTCGATATTAGAAATTCCAAGATATCATCGTATCTTTCATAATAAATATCCTCCATATTTCTGAAAATGCTTTCATAACTATTCTTATCTGAAATCATTAATCTCTTCGTGCTATCAGTGTTCATCATATAGAAACTGTTAGTTTCTATATTCTGTAAACTTTCGAGCTTAAAATACGAATGTTATTAAAGTAATGTTGGGAACTGATGCATGAGTTAGTATAATATAATGACACTTGATCAATGTGATTATATTACAGTAAATCATGCTGAGTTTTTAAATGGAACGTGATGATTCACAGATCATAACGTCATCATGTGCCATGTTACACAACTATTACATTCCGTCTAATCTATAAACATATCAATAACAGATTTTCTTGATAGTCCTATTTTTCCTTGAATTCTGGTAATTTGACAAGTCAGATTGTGCAATTACCGTTTCCTTCTTAGAACATTAACGATGTTCATTCTGAAACTCCATATCTACGAATTCTGGACCATCACCAGAGATGTCTAATCATAAAAAGAAGAAACGAAGGGACAAGGCTCCAAAAGAAATAGAAAATTAGAGTATAGATCGCAACAAATAAAAGAGCGCATTAACTGTGGATGACAATAATTATTGGAGACAGAAGCAGGGACATTGAAATATAAGGGAAGATATAAAATCCAACAGCAACGCAGAAATTACAAACCATGGATATTAATACGAATAGCAATATAAAGACACGACATAATTAAGAATAGTATCACCCCAAGGTTATATTAAAAGTAAGCAAAATTTCTCTGGTGGAAGATTGAAGGGAAGAGTGACAGAAATGATGATTAGATAAATATCAAAGATTAGAACCGGATTAAGCATTATTATAATCTTTTAGAAATATGAACTGAGAAAGAAGGTATAGAAGTGGTGGAAACTAATGGAATGGAAAAGGTAAATTTATAATGGAAATATCAGACAGAGTAATCGAGGCAGATCACCGTATTTAATTATAGAGATTTTAATTTCCTAGTTAGCCGAAGAATCAAATCTTTTAGATTTTGAAGATTTTCTTTAAATCTCTCGAATTCCAGAATTCAACCAAGGCAACGTCAAAAGTTAAGACGCGCCATATTTTTCTAAATTTAACAATAACTACGTCAAAAGTTAAGGCGAACAGTTGTTTCCACATTTCACTCTTTGCGATAGCTTCAGTTATACTTTTCGAATAATTGAGTTATTTTTATCCATATTACTCAACGATGATAAAACTCAATTTATCAACTCTTATTCGTCATGAAAACATTTTTATTGTTAACCATGACCACTTCACTCAAATTTCGGGACGAAATTTCTTTAACGGGTAGGTACTGTGACGACCCAGAAATTTCCGATCAAATTTAAACTTTAATCTTTATATGTTTCCGACACGATAAGCACAGTCTGTAATGTTGAGTCTCGAAAACTTTGGAACTATATTCATGTAACCAATTACCCTTTGACTACTCCCGACGATTCACGAACAATTGTTTGTAAATAAATATGTAGAATAGGATGCAAATAATTGTTGTAACAAATCTGTACATAAGTGTATATGATTTTTATATGAACATGATTATATGTATATTGTAATGTATAAGAATTCGATTATACATAATACATAATTATTAAACATTACATAGTAAACAAATTGTAATATTAATATATTAAAAGTAATCTTAATTTTAAAATATTGTTATTATTAATATCATTAAAATAAATATTAATACTAATAATATAATCAGTATTATTAGTATTACTACTTAAAATATATAAATATGAACATGGATACATGTAACTTGTATTACTAGTATCATTAATAAATATTATGATTAAGAATCATTATTATTACTTTTATAGTTATCATTATTATTATTTATTATTAAACTTATTATTATTATTATAATAGAACTTATTAATATATTTTCATTAATATTATTATCATCAGCATTAGTAATATATATTTATATATATATATATATAGATATATATAATTAGATACATTTAATTTCTAATATTATTGATATCATTATTGATATCATTATTATTAATAATAATATTAAAAACCACTCTTTCTATTAAAAAAAAAACTTAGATAAGGAACAAATTCATTACTGGATAGGTTTCCTATCACTTTCCAACTATATTTGATTCAGATACTGGTCTCCTAGATTAATATAGTTCGAATCCATCCAACAACACAGATCCAAAATTTGTTTAACATCGACATCAAGCTTTTGTGATTTTTTTTATTTAATTTATTTTCTGTACGAATTGATTTAACCTGTCGACTTGAGATCAATCAACGTTATCTGTATTCTCACAATCACTCAAACATCTTTCATCACTATCACTTACACCCAATTCAACTTATTAAATTTAAACAAAAAAAAAAAAAAGAAACCGACTGTCCCTGTTCTTCCTCAATTCTACCCAAAACTCGATTTCCTTCTTGATTTTTTAATGTGTTAATGCAGTTCAACTCTAAATCTTTTGTTTAAACTGTTTGGAAAGATTCAAATCCCAATTTTTAGAATCAAAAAAGAATTTTGGGAGCCAAAGTTTGGTTTTTAAAAAGTCAAAACGGGTTCTTCGATCGAATTTGTGTTATCTGTGATAATACAAGTTCAATTGAGGATTCTAGCATATTATAATGATGATTTAGAAAATAGTTCATGAAGATTTTGAGGTCTCAATTCAATCCAATATCGAAAATCAAATGCAAGTTCTTCATATTTTTTTTTTCTTAAAAGGCAGCGACTGCTGCTATGTTATATTTTTTTTTTCTCGAATGGATTCAACTCACAACACAGGTTGATTACAATTTAAATTTAAGCCTTAATCCAATTTAGAATTCGCGAGTATGATTATTTGTGTTGTGTCGTCTGTTTTTTTTTTAGGATGAAGAAGAAACCACACAGATATATTTAGATATATATATTTAGGTGGATTAGAAATCAGAAAAACAAAAGCAGCAGAATGGTTATGTGATCTTTGGTATAAACGATGGGTCATGGGTTCGAGCCCTGCAGAGGCTCGTTTTCTTTTTGGAACTTGTATCATAAGAGGTAGTTTCCATAGTTATTATTATTATTATTATTATTATTATTATTATTATTATTATTATTATTATTATTATTATTATTATTATTATTATTATTATTATTATTATTATTATTATTATTATTATTATTATTATTATTATTATCATCATATTTATTATTAATATTATTAGTTAATAAGGTTATCAATATCATTAATATAATTTACATTTATTATTATTATCATTACTAATATTATTACTATTAGTATTATTATAATTGTTATTATTATTATTAACATGACTTGGAACATGTTAATAACATTTATATTATAAAATTTTAATAAAAGGTTGATATGGTAAATTATGAAAATGATTATGAAATTAAGTTGTAAGAACCGTAGTTATGAAATTAGAAAATTTAACACGAAGCTCGTGATAAAACTGATTATTATTAACACGGTTATTATTATTATTTTATCATTATTATTATTAAAAAATGTTATCAAATAATTATCAGTATTATTATTAATGTTATCATGAGTATTATTATTATATAATTATTACAATCATTATCATAAGTATCATTAACAATAAAATTAATATTTTTACAATTATTATTATTAATATCATTATATTTATCACTAATAGAATTACTAACATTATTACCTTTATTAGTAATATTAAGTACTATAATTATTATCACTTTTACCAATATTAAAATAATTTTAGTATTATTATAATTACTATTTTAAACAAACAAATGCTATATATATAAAAATATATTTAATGCATATAACATAACAAAATCAATATTTTCATATACAAGATGAATATATGAAACAGATGTATATTACTAACATAAAAACAATATAACTAAATAAATAAATAAATATATTCGTTCGATTACAAGTATGTGTATTAATGAAAATACAAATGATATAGGTTCGTGAATTCGAGGCCAACTCTGCATTGTTCAGTTTGTCTAATGTTGTCATATGTATTTTTACTACAAAATACATTAGGTGAGTTTCATTTGCCCTTTTTTACTCTTTACGTTTTTGGGCTGAGAATACATGCAAAATGCTTTATGAACTGTTTTACAATATTTATATGTGTGAGTTTCATTTGCTCCCTTTTTACATCATTTCATTTTTTGGGCTGAGAATACATGCAAATGCTTTATTAACTGTTTTACAATATTTATATGCGTGAGTTTCATTATTCCCTTTTTAAATGCTTTTGCAATATATATTTTTGGGACTGAGAATACATGCGCTGCTTTTATAACTGTTTTACGAAATAGACACAAGTAAATGAAACTACATTCTATGGTTGGATTATTAAACTGAATATGCCCCTATATAGTCTGGTAATCTAAGAATTAGGGAACAGACACCCTAATTGACGCGAATCCTAAAGATAGATCTATCGGGCCCAACAAGCCCCATCCAAAGTACCGGATGCTTTAGTACTTCGAAATTTATATCATGTCCGAAGGAGGATCCCGGAATGATGGGGATATTCTTATATACAAATTATGAATGTCGGTTACCAGGTGTTCAATCCATATGAATGATATTTTTGTCTCTATGCATGAGACGTTTGTTTATGAGAAATGGAAATATGAAATCTTGTGGTCTATTAAATTCATGAATTGATTACTTATGTAAACTAATGAACTCACCAACCTTTTGGTTGACACTTTAAAGCATGTTTATTCTCAGGTATGAAAGAAATCTTCCGCTGTGCAATTGCTCACTTTAAAGATATTACTTGGAGTCATTCATGGCATATTTCAAAAGACATTGCATTCTAGTCGTTGAGTTCATCAAGATTATTATTAAGTCAATTATAGATAGATATATTATAAAATGGTATGCATGATGTCAGCCTTAGATGTAATGAAAGATTGTCTTTTCAAAAACGAATGCAATGTTTGTAAAATGTATCATATAGAGGTCAAGTACCTCGCGATGTAATCAACTGTTGTGAATCGTTTATTATCGATATGGACTTCGTCCGGATTGATTAGGACGGGTCCTTTCAGATGAAGTGCGGTTGGTTCATCCTATCGATTGAGGCGTTTTCAAGAATCATGAAAGGTTTGAACGCATATTGTAATCTTCAAGATACAAATGAGGTTTAAGGTGAAATCAAGTGGCAAACTTGAAGACTTGTTTAGTTTCATATGTTATAATCAATATTTTAATTTATGTTAATTGTTTAATGTTATTAGTCCACAGTCGATAGTCCACAGTTGACAATCCAATAATTCATATATATAGTTTATTATATAATATTCGAATTAATTAATACGTGTCGTGACCCGTATACGTCTCAGACTCGATCACAACTTAAACTATATATATTATTATAGAGTCAACCTCAACCCTGTATAGAGAACTCGATCATTACTGCATATAGAGTGTCTATGGTGATTCCAAATAATATATATAGATGCGTCGATATGATATGTCAAAACCTTGAATACTTGTCCCGATATTTAAAGTGCGTAAAATAAATAACAGAAATTAAATAACGATAAATAAAGTGCGTAAAGTAAATAACAGAAATTAAATAACAATAAATAAAATTGCGAGAATTAAATTGCGATAAAATAAATTGCGATAATTAAATTGCGATAAATAAAATGTAATACGGAATTAACAGTTAGCTAGGAACAGTTAGCTAGGATTTTGTTAGCATGGATTCTTAACAAAATTTCTTATTGTTAATTAGTGTGTTTCTAATCAATTTTTATTGTGTCCATTTTTTCTTCATTATGCCACTTGTTGGATTCTGATATGTCAAAATCCTAATATGAAATTTGAATTTGAATGAAAATAGTTATTCTTTGGTGAACGGATACGTATTTTGGTGGATGTAAGTAGGATAATATATGACTGTTGAAACAGATTCGAAGAACATACAATGTAACTTATTAATGTGAAATTTAAATATTCCTCGGGTATTACCTACCCGTTAAAATATTTTCATCATTAACAGTTTATACAAAAGAATTTTTAATTACAATCTTTATGAAAATATATATACATATATATTTTCTTCAGATATAATTATGGATTTAATGAGTTAATATGATATTAAACTCATTTGGTTTACCATTAGAACTAGAATACATAATCCCTAAAACATTTAGAGATTACTTAATCGTCATGAAGAACGAAGATAAACGATGTAGAACGATACGTAGAACGATGATTATACTCGAGGTACATAATGAGATGTTGAGGCATGGATTGTTGATGGTACTGGTGCTGTTACTGATGGTACTGTTGGTGCCGGTGATGTTGCTGAAGCTGGTACATTTTGTACCATATTCTCCAGGTTGATTACTCGAGCGCGAAGTTCGTTGACTTCTCCTATTATTCCAAGATGATTGTCGGTCGGAACGAGCAGATGAATAAGGTTTAGAATTTTAGATAGAATATAATCGTGACGAGCTACCCTGGAAATGAGGCTGAAAATGGTGTTTCGGATAGGTCCGCCGGTAAACGCTTCAGGTTCATTGTCAAGAGGTGAATTCGGTTGGTGGAAGGGATCGCCTTCTTCGCGTCTCCATTGATTAAGTCGACTACGAATGCATCAGATGAATTGGGAATGGCTGATTGATTGATTCATTCTGGTGACATCGCTTTCGGAGCTTAGGTGAATATTCATGTCGGAATAGCTGTCGGAATAACTATCGAAATAGCCATCGAAATCTGAGGGACTCGAACTGGTTGAGGGATTCATCCCGTACAATCAGATTAAGGATTTTCGATAAGAAATAGATTATAGGATGTAGATTAGTACCCTGCAATACATAATTTACATATGCATATATAATACTAAAATTCCATAAGTTACGGAGGAATCTACAGAAAATGTAAGGCAAAGTTTACAATAACAGATACGCTAAGATATGAATTAGCAGATATGCCAAGATATGAATTTTGTCTATACACTAATCATGCAGTCAATGCAATAAGAAGTGTCTGGACTAAGAATGATAAGCAAGTGATTCTCTAAGAATGATAAGCAGGTAATTTTTCGACACGAAATGATAAGCAAAACTTTTGACATGCAGACCAGGTTCAAGTCCAGACTCCTTAAAGTAACCTAACAACTATTAAGTCGAAGTATAGACTCACTTATGTGTCCTAACAACTCCTAGTTAGACACACTAATGCAAGACCTGGTTCGCTACGACCACCGCTCTGATACCAACTGAAAGAGACCCGTCCTAATCCATCCGGACGAAGTCCATATCGATTATAAACGATTCACAACAGTTGATTACATCGCGAGGTACTTGACCTCTATATGATACATTTTACAAACATTGCATTCGTTTTTGAAAAGGCAATCTTTCATTTCATCGAAAGTTGACAGGCATGCATACCATTTCATAATATATCCAACTATAATTGACTTAATAATAATCTTGATGAACTCAACGACTCGAATGCAACGTCTTTTGAAATATGTCATGAATGACTCCAAGTAATATCTCTAAGATGAGCAAATGCACAGCGAAAGATTTATTTCATACCTGAGAATAAACATGCTTTAAAGTGTCAACCAAAAGGTTGGTGAGTTCATTAGTTTAGCACAAATAATCATTTCATAATTTTTAATAGACCACAAGATTTCATATTTCCATTTCTCATAAACATACGTCCCATGCATAGAGACAAAAATATCATTCATATGGATTGAACACCTGGTAATCGACATTCATAAAATGCATATAAGAATATCCCCATCATTCCGGGATCCTTCTTCGGACATGATATAAATTTCGAAGTACTAAAGCATCCGGTACTTTGGATGGGGCTTGTTGGGCCCAATAGATCTATCTTTAGAGTTCGCGTCAATTAGGGTGTCTGTTCCCTAATTCTTAGATTACCAGACTAAATAAAAAGGGGCATATTCGATTTCGAACATTCAACCATATAATGTAGTTTCACGTACTTGTGTCTATTCCGCAAAACATTTATAAAAGCGCATGTATTCTCAGTCCCAAAAAAATATATATTGCAAAAGCATTTAAAAAGGGAATAATGAAACTCACGCATGTAAATATTGTAAAACAGTTAATAAAGCATTTGCATGTATTCTCAGCCCAAAAACGTAAAGAGTAAAAAGGGATCAATGAAACTCACACATATAATTATTGTAAAACAGTTAATAAAACATTTGCATGTATTCTCAGCCCCAAAAATGTAAAGAGTAAAAGGGGAGCAAATGAAACTCACGCATATAAATATTGTAAAACAGTTAATAAAGCATTTGCATGTATTCTCAGCCCAAAAATGTAAAGAGTAAAAGGGATCAAATGAAACTCACCTAATGTATTTTGTTGTAAAAATACATATAACTCTATTGAACAATGCAGGGTTAGCCTCGGATTCACGAACCTATATCATTTGTATATATATTAATACAAATAATTGTGATCGAACAAATATATTATTATTATCGATGTAATTCATTTATATAGTAGATTAATATATATCTTCATTTTATATATAGATATATTAATATAGTTAAGTTATGTGTATTGAATAGATATTTATATATATAATCTTTGTTTTTATGCTAATAACTTTAATAATGTCATTAATACTTTTATTTTCATATTCGTAATTACCTTAATAATAATGATATGGATAATACTGAGATCGATAATAATGATAGTTTTAGTAAAAATAATACTTTTAATAACAATGGAAATTTTTAATAGTTTTAATAGAAGTTTCAGTAATCATACAATATTACTTATATAAATGTTTAACTGATAAGTCGATTAATGATACTTTTTAATAATAATAATAATAATAATAATAATAATAATATTAATAGTTACAAAAGTGATACCAATACTAATGTTAAGGAAAATAATGATAAATTGTATTATTTTCATAATATTAATAATAATAATAATCCTAATAATAATAATAATAATAATAATGATAACACAACTAATAGTGATAATAATATTCATATTTGTTTTTATAATCACAATAAATGAAAATTTGTATCATAATACATATATTAGTAATCATAATATTAATGATTAATTTTCATAATACCTAATAATAATAATAATTCTAATACTTAATGATACTAATAATATTAACCACCATGATAAGTATATTAATAACAATAATAACAATAACAATAATCATAATAACAATACAAATAATAATAATAATAATAATAATAATAATAATAATAATAATAATAATAATAATAATAATAATAATAATAATAATAATAATAATAATAATAATCAATTTAAAAGTTGCAAACTACCTCTAATAATCGGAATTAAGAAAAAATGCCTCAGCCGGGTCTCGAACCCGAGACCTCTCGATAATAGACCCAACACCTAAACCATTCACGCCATTCTGTTTTTCTGAATAATTAAGGAACTCAATAATATTTAACCCATCTTTCTTTCTGACTTCCTTTCTCCTCCTTCTTCTTCACAGGTTCAATCAAAGAGTCACAACCAATTTGTTCAGCTCATCAAACAACTAATGTTAATTCACGAAGATAATACTCATAAGCAATTAAAATCAAATGTTTACATTAGTTGTAAACAACAACAAAAAAAAAAAAAAAAAAAGAAACAGCATACAGCAACCGTCGGTTTAAAAAAAAAATTATGTTGAATTTGATTTTGAGAATGTTTTAGCCAAAAGTTTTAACACCAAGTATGTTTCAAATCACCTTTATAAACTATAAAAGTTACCAATTTAACACAATTTGCAACAGCAGCTTCGAATTTAGATGAAGAACATTTGTTGACTTTTAAAATTTTAAACTTTGACCTCAGAATTTGATTTGAATACCTGAAATTAGAGGTTGTAAATTTACAGAAAGTTTTAGAAGAAGAATCCTGATGAAACTGCATTAATAGATTTTTAACTTTCGTTCTAAATATTGACTTGATTAAAGAGTGAATGATACAGAGGTAGTAAAACAGGTGTTCTTCAGCTTTGCGTTTGAATTCGATAAATTACAAACTGTAATTGATAATTGAATTGGTTAGCTGATAAAGTAGGTCGTATGGTGTCCTTTTACACTGATTTTGATCGATTAAAATAATGGACGTGGTATCAATTTTCTCAATCAGACAAATACAAGGACATGAGGTTTCAATAGAAAAAAATATAAAACGAATAATACTTTATCTGATTGGTACTTTTGATTCTTTTATATAACAATTTAATAGATAACAAACAAAGGTTAACACAATAGGATTGGTACATGAAAGAAACATTGAATCCTGCATTTTATAAATACGTAAATATATTTAGTATAAATTAGTAACTATAGTATTAATAATATTAATAATATAAATACTAATAAAATAATAATAATAATAATGATAATAAGATTACTAATTCTAATAATAATAATAATTATATTAATTATACTAATATTAATATTAATATTAATAATTAATGACAATTATACTAATAATTATGAATATAACAATATTAATAATAATAATAATAATAATAATAATAATAATAATAATAATAATAATAATAATAATAATAATAATAATAATAACTCTTAATGAATATGGTAATAATATCTAGATATGATACTAATTTTAATATACACATTAATAATAATGACACAACAACAACAGCAACAACAACAGTACCCAATACCACTTGAGTGGTGTATGGGGGAGGTGAGATGTAGACAATCCTTCCCTTATCCGAGAATAAAAACAAGTCATTTCTCCACCCAGAAAAGTAGAGAAAGTCATCCCTCTCTTTATTCGGCGGATAAAGAGATTGCTTCCGAGTTATATAATAACATGTTAATTATATTATAACTTGTAATTCTATATATATATATATATATATATATATATATATATATATATATATATATATATATATATTGTTGTATTTAGATACATCTGTATACATATATGTATTATATTTAGTCTCAATATTCAGTAAATATATTTATAATAATACTTCTTATAGTAATGAGAGTAATATTATTGTTGTATTAATTTTTTTTAATATAATTATATTACATGTTATCATTTGTAATTTTTATTACATAAAACTTATATTGGATAGTAATTTCTTAAATATATATATATATATATATATCTATATAACAATAAATATTAATAGAAATTTAATATCATGTATCTTATTTTACATATTTAATTCTAATGGTTAAATTATATTTCATAATCTTAAGTTAATAAACATATACTTACATTTATATATATTTATACATATTTATTTATAAATAATTGTTCGTGAATCGTCGGAAATAGTCAAAAGGTAATTTGAATAAATGAACATAATTTCCAAAACTTTCGAGACTCAACATCACAGACTTTGCTTATCGTATCGAAATCATATAAAGATTAAGTTTAAATTTGGTCGGAAATTCCCGGGTCATCACAAATGCCGCCGGTGCATTCGTAAGACCAAAAGGCATAACTACGAATTCAAAATGCCCATAACGCGTTCGAAAAGCCGTTTTCTCTATGTCTTCTTCACAGACCCTTACTTGATGATAGCCGGACCGTAAGTCAATCTTAGAAAAATACGTTGCACCTTGGAGTTGGTCAAACAAATCGTCAATTCGAGGCAATGGATAACGATTCTTGATCGTCACTTTGTTCAACTCCCGATAATCGATGCACATCCGCATACTACCGTCTTTCTTCTTCACAAATAAAACCGGAGCTCCCCATGGCAAGGAACTCGGCCGAATGAAACCCTTTTCAAGCAACTCTTGGGTTTGATTTAAAAACTCTTCCATTTTTGTCGGTGCTAAACGATAAGGGGTTTTAGCAATGGGGTAGCCCCCGGAACCAACTCAATGCGAAATTCAACTTGTCTTTCCACCGGAACACCTGGTAACTCATCCAAAAAAACGTCTTCAAATTCGTTAACCACCGGAATTTCACGAATGGGTGGTGGCTCATCACGAGTATCAACTACATGGGCAAGAAAAGCCATGCCACCACTAACAAGGAAACGACGTGCCCGTGCTAAAGTGCATATCGGCACAAGTCTTCTTAACTTATCGCCATGATTAATTAACTCTCCCCCACTTGGGGTCTTCACACGAATGAATTTATCATGGCATGCAATATCGGCTCTATTACGATCGAGCCAATCCATACCAACAACAATATCAAAATCACCCAAAGTCATCGGAATGGGATCGATTTCAAAGGTTTCTGTACCAAACACAACATTACAATTTTTACAAACATCAACCCCTAGCACCGTTTTACCATCCGCTATTTCGACTTCTACCGGATGAATTAACTTAGCTAGCGGTTTATTCAACTTAGGCACAAATCTTGGAGACACAAGCGACAAGTTAGCACCACTATCAAAAAGTGTACGTGCCGGAATAGAGTTAACCATGAAAGTACCTGAGACGACTTCATTTGATTGTTTGGCTTCTTCATTCATCATCAAGTAGTTGCGACCCCTAGCCGTACCCGCCGCTTTCTCCAATTTCTTAACATGATCATTGTTCAAATTGGGACATTCCAGCCTTTTATGCCCTTCTTTACCACAATTATAACAAGTGAGTTTGGTTGTAGAAGGAGGGTTGGTGCAATCACGGGCCATATGTCCCTTTCGTCCACAATTGTGACAAGAATAACGGAACTCTCCGGGAACACTTTTCTTCACACTACCGACACTCTCGGTTGCACCCTTACTCTTCTTGTTCGAATGACTTGTAGCTTCAAACTTCCTCTTGCCAAAAGTAAAGCCACTCTTTCTTAACACGAGCGCCTCAAAACCTTTGGCCATATTAAACAACTCATCGAAACTCTTTACCACGTTCACACTAATCTTCTCTTGATAACTATCATTCAAGATTCGATAGAAATCTTCTTTCAACATTTTATCATTCCCGACATACTCCGGGCAAAATTGGGTCTTGGACAAAAATACGGATTTGAGAGTGTTCAAATCCATCGTCCCTTGCCTCAAGGAACGTAACTCGTCCTTAAGCCTTGTAAGATCGGCCGGAATTCGGTATTCGTCGAAAAACTCCGCCTTGAACTCATCCCAAGTAAAATCCATGCATTGTTCTTCACCATAGACTTGGATTTTCGCGTCCCACCACAATTTAGCATCGCCTCTTAACATGCTACAACCATATCTCGTCTTTTTATCGAGAGGGCATTCACATGTACGAAAGGCCCCCTCCATATCGAAGATCTAACGGGCACTCTTAAGTGGGTCCCGTTCACCATCGAAGGTGGGTGGTTGAGAGTCCTTGAAATTCTTATAAAAGAAGTCCCGTCTCCCCACATTATCCCCTTGTAGAACAAGCTTAACTTGTTCCCTAACCACATTAACTAGTTGCTCGTCGATCGTATCTAGAAACATCTTCTTAACGTCTTCGAGAAACTACGCTTTTTGATGTTTAAAGATGGACTCAACTTTGGCCGTGAAATCGGGGTCCTCGCTCGTGCCCCCATTATCGGTGTCGTGTCCATTTCTCATCTTCATTCTATAAAACGAAAGAGGTTAAACAACAAATGAAAAGACATGACACGCATATATATACATATACACCTTACCACCCCATCTTGCTCAACAATCATCGTACATCGCTCGTTTGACACGATTTGCACCCGTAACAATGGTAGCTAGTCACTGCTATGCGAGCACATCGCATTAACTCGTTAGTACAACGTCTATCTCGCTTGATGATTTCAACTTCAACACAAAACAATTAGTGCAAGGTTAGATCACATAAACCTATGCACTAGCAATTTCCGATCCGACCCGAAGTCCTACAAGTCCCGCATAAAAGCGCATACACAATAAAGTCTAAGTCTAGGCACCTATCTCAAGTCGCCTAAATCCCTTAGACCATGCTCTGATACCACTTGAAATAACCCAACCCGTATTCCATACGATAATTTTTTTTTTTAAAATAATACACATTTACGCGCCAATTAAATATGTAACCATACCACACGTTTCATAAGAACATACTACAAGTTTAATGTTTTACAAATGGCACGAAGGCCATTAACAAATGTGATACAAGTTTGACCCATTCACAATGATAGTTTTAAACCAAACAACACTTCGAGCATGGTTTGAGGCTAAACTACCCAAAACACTAGGCCAACTTCAAAAGCTTCACATTAATCCAACATGGGGAACTATTATCCAATAACCCCCTTCCCTTTGTCTGCACCTGCATCTAAAAAGATAAACAACGAGATGGGTAAGCTAATTGCTTAGTGAATGCAATAATTATACATGTTCATATATAACCTACTTACTTGCAATCACTTACACAATACCGCATACAAGCTAGCAATTCGATAATCATGCAAACATCATGCATAAACTACTATCCACAATTCACAAGAATCTAGCAACCACAATAGCATATAGTTCACAATTTAATATGCTAGATATGAATTCACACAACCATGGTTAACCAATCGTACAAGGGAACGGTACTCGTAAAAGACCGTCGGAGTTCATAACATCCATTAGTGTTACTTAAACACCGCGTAATCACTAATCCCCCGAGTGATGTCTTGAACACCGCGACTAACTCACCCTCATGACAATGTGACTTCTTGAACACCGCGGCGATTCCACATGTCAATCAAGACCATGAGTGGTGCCTTGAACACCGCGGCATCCACTCCCATGACAATGTGGTGTCTTAAACACCGCGACAATACCACATGTCAATCAAACAATGAGTAGTGTCTTGAACACCGCGACAATACTACTCGTTACTTAGAATGTGGTGTCTTGAACACCGCGACAATGCCACATTCATACTACACAAATAAATACATTATATACGTACACGCATAATTATTCCACTTACCTTGACACAAGGACGATGATTATGCACTTCCGAACTTCAAAGCAATGTACCCTAAACCCTAAACCCTAAACTCTAAATCGGGTTAAATTTTACTTCACAAAACCTGGAAAAAAAAACGTTAACATTCTTCACGAACAATATTATCTTGAATGTTATTTTTGTCGATCGTTTTCCAGCCAAAATAATAACATTCATCACGAAGTGTCTTTTCTAAATATTCTTATTTTCATCCAATCTATAATGTTCGTGAACAAAGTTTTTTCAAAAAATGAAAAAAAAAATTTGCTTCCCCCCGCTCCCCCTGATTAGTTACTTCCCCATTGATCCTGCCCCTATATATATATATATATATATATATATATATATATATATATATATATATATATATATATATATATATATATATATATATATATATATTCAAATATATATCATTTCTTTTTCTTTCCATCTTAAAAAAAATCTAGAATACAACATTAGTAATATGGTGTGCTCTTTTGTATGATTGATATGAAAAAATGGAATGGAGATGATATATTTATAGGTTAAAAAAATAACTTACTTTACTTAAAAGATGAAAGGTTTATATTGAAATGTCCCGTTCTTATTGATTAAAAACCTTCCATATTAATTGATTTCGTTGCGAGGTTTTGACCTCTATATGAGACGTTTTTCAAAGACTGCATTCATTTTTAAAACAAACCATAACCTTTATTTCATAAATAAAGGTTTAAAAAGCTTTACGTAGATTAAATGATAATCTAAATTATCCTGTTTACACACGACCATTACATAATGGTTTACAATACAAATATGTTACATCGAAATCAGTTTCTTGAATGCAGTTTTTACACAATATCATACAAATATGGACTCCAAATCTTGTCCTTATTTTAGTATGCAACAGCGGAAGCTCTTAGTATTCACCTGAAAATAAACATGCTTTAAACGTCAACAAAAATGTTGGTGAGTTATAGGTTTAACCTATATATATCAAATCGTAACAATCGACCACAAGATTTCATATTTCAATACACATCCCATACATAGAGATAAAAATCATTCATATGGTGAACACCTGGTAACCGACATTAACAAGATGCATATATAAGAATATCCCCATCATTCCGGGACACCCTTAGGATATGATATAAATTTCGAAGTACTAAAGCATCCGGTACTTTGGATGGGGTTTGTTAGGCCCAATAGATCTATCTTTAGGATTCGCGTCAATTAGGGTGTCTGTTCCCTAATTCTTAGATTACCAGACTTAATAAAAAGGGGCATATTCGATTTTGATAATTCAACCATAGAATGTAGTTTCACGTACTTGTGTCTATTTTGTAAATCATTTATAAAACCTGCATGTATTCTCATCCCAAAAATATTAGATTTTAAAAGTGGGACTATAACTCACTTTCACAGATTTTTACTTCGTCGGGAAGTAAGACTTGGCCACTGTTGATTCACGAACCTATAACAATATATACATATATACATATATATTAAAGTATGTTCAAAATATATTTACAACACTTTTAATATATTTTGATGTTTTAAGTTTATTAAGTCAGCTGTCCTCGTTAGTAACCTACAACTAGTTGTCCACAGTTAGATGTACAGAAATAAATCGATAAATATTATCTTGAATCAATCCACGACCCAGTGTATACGTATCTCAGTATTGATCACAACTCAAACTATATATATTTTGGAATCAACCTCAACCCTGTATAGCTAACTCCAACATTCACATATAGAGTGTCTATGGTTGTTCCGAAATATATATAGATGTGTCGACATGATAGGTCGAAACATTGTATACGTGTCTATGGTATCTCAAGATTACATACTATACAATACAAGTTGATTAAGTTGTGGTTGGAATAGATTTGTTACCAATTTTAATGTAGCTAAAATGAGAAAAATTATCCAATCTTAGTTTACCCATAACTTCTTCATTTTAAATCCGTTTTGAGTGAATCAAATTGCTATGGTTTCATATTGAACTCTATTTTATGAATCTAAACAGAAAAAGTATAGGTTTATAGTCGGAAAAATAAGTTACAAGTCGTTTTTGTAAAGGTAGTCATTTCAGTCGAAAGAACGACGTCTAGATGACCATTTTAGAAAACATACTTCCACTTTGAGTTTAACCATAAATTTTGGATATAGTTTCATGTTCATAATAAAAATCATTTTCTTAGAATAATAACTTTTAAATCAAAGTTTATCATAGTTTTTAATTAACTAACCCAAAACAGCCCGCGGTGTTACTACGACGGCGTAAATTCGGTTTTACGGTGTTTTTCGTGTTTCCAGGTTTTAAATCATTAAGTTAGCATATCATATAGATATAGAACATGTGTTTAGTTCATTTTAAAAGTCAAGTTAGAAGGATTAACTTTTATTTGCGAACAAGTTTAGAATTAACTAAACTATGTTCTAGTGATTACATGTTTAAACCTTCGAATAAGATAGCTTTATATGTATGAATCGAATGATGTTATGAACATCATTACTACCTCAAGTTCCTTGGATAAATCTACTGGAAATGAAAAAAATAGATCTAGCTTCAAAGGATCCTTGGATGGCTTGAAAGTTCTTGAAGCAGAATCATGACACGAAAACAATTTCAAGTAAGATTTCCACTCGAAATAAGATTGTTATAGTTATAGAAATTGAATTAAAGTTTGAATATGATTATTACCTTGTATTAGAAATATAACCTACTATAAGTAACAAAGGTTTCTTGATCTTGGATGATTACTTGGAATGGATTTAGAAAATTTGGAAGTAAACTTGCAATCTTGGAAGTATTCTTGATTTTATGAAAATAGAACTTTTGGAATTTATGAAGAACACTTAGAACTTGAAGATATAACTTGAGAGAGATCAATTAGATGAAGAAAATTGAAGAATAAAAGTGTTTGTAGGTGTTTTTGGTCGTTGGTGTATGGATTAGATATAAAGGATATGTAATTTTGTTTTCATGTAAATAAGTCATGAATGATTACTCATATTTTTGTAATTTTATGAGATATTTCATGCTAGTTGCCAAATGATAGTTCCCACATGTGTTAGGTGACTCACATGGGCTGCTAAGAGCTAATCATTGGAGTGCATATACCAATAGTACATACATCTAAAAGCTGTGTATTGTACAAGTACGAATACGGGTGCATACGAGTAGAATTGTTGATGAAACTGAACGAGGATGTAATTGTAAGCATTTTTGTTAAGTAGAAGTATTTTGATAAGTGTCTTGAAGTCTTTCAAAAGTGTATGAATACATATTAAAACACTACATGTACATACATTTTAACTGAGTCGTTAAGTCATCGTTAGTCGTTACATGTAAATGTTGTTTTGAAACCTTTAGGTTAACGATCTTGTTGAATGTTGTTAACCCATTGTTTATTATAACAAAAGAGATGTTAAATTGTTATATTATCATGATATTATGATATATAATATATCTTAGTATGATGTATATACAGTTAAATGTCGTTACAACGATAATCGTTACATATATGTCTTGTTTCGAAATCATTAAGTTAGTAGTCTTATTTTTACATATGTATTTCATTGTTAATACACTTAATAATATATTTACTTATCATTTAACATAATTAACCAAGTGTATAAATATCTTAATATGATTCATATGTACCTAGTAAGACGTTGTTATAACGATAATCGTTATATATATCGTTTTCGAGTTTCTTAAATTAATAGTCTCATTTTTATGTATATAACTCATTGTTAAAATACCTAATGAGATACATACTTATAATAAAATCATGTTAACTATATATATAACCATATATATGTCATCGTATAGTTTTTACAAGTTTTAACGTTCGTGAATCACCGGTCAACTTGGGTGGTCAATTGTCTATATGAAACCTATTTCAATTAATCAAGTCTTAACAAGTTTGATTGCTTAACATGTTGGAAACACTTAATCACGTAAATAACAATTTCATTTAATATATATATAAACATGGAAAAGTTCGGGTCACTACAGTACCTACCCGTTAAATAAATTTCGTCCCGAAATTTTAAGCAGTTGGAGGTGTTGACGTATCTTCTGGAAATAAATGCGGGTATTTCTTCTTCATCTGATATTCTCGTTCCCAGGTGAACTCGGGTCCTTTACGAGCATTCCATCGAACCTTAACAATTGGTATCTTGTTTTGCTTAAGTCTTTTAACCTCACGATCCATTATTTCGACGGGTTCTTCGATAAATTGAAGTTTTTCGTTGATTTGGATTTCATCTAACGGAATAGTGAGATCTTCTTTAGCAAAACATTTCTTCAAATTCGAGACGTGGAAAGTGTTATGTACAGCCGCGAGTTGTTGAGGTAACTCAAGTCGGTAAGCTACTGGTCCGACACGATCAATAATCTTGAATGGTCCAATATACCTTGGATTTAATTTCCCTCGTTTACCAAATCGAACAACGCCTTTCCAAGGTGCAACTTTAAGCATGACCATCTCTCCAATTTCAAATTCTATATCTTTTCTTTTAATGTCAGCGTAGCTCTTTTGTTGACTTTGGGCGGTTTTCAACCGTTGTTGAATTTGGATGATCTTCTCGGTAGTTTCTTGTATTATCTCTGGACCCGTAATCTGTCTATCCCCCACTTCACTCCAACAAATCGGAGACCTGCACTTTCTACCATAAAGTGCTTCAAACGGCTCCATCTCAATGCTTGAATGGTAGCTATTGTTGTAGGAAAATTCTGCTAACGGTAGATGTCGATCCCAACTGTTTCTGAAATCAATAACACATGCTCGTAGCATGTCTTCAAGCGTTTGTATCGTCCTTTCGCTCTGCCCATCAGTTTGTGGATGATAGGCAGTACTCATGTCTAGACGAGTTCCTAATGCTTGCTGTAATGTCTGCCAGAATCTTGAAATAAATCTGCCATCCCTATCAGAGATAATAGAGATTGGTATTCCATGTCTGGAGACGACTTCCTTCAAGTACAGTCGTGCTAACTTCTCCATCTTGTCATCTTCTCTTATTGGCAGGAAGTGTGCTGATTTGGTGAGATGATCAACTATTACCCAAATAGTATCAAAACCACTTGCAGTCCTTGGCAATTTAGTGATGAAATCCATGGTAATGTTTTCCCATTTCCATTCCGGGATTTTGGGTTGTTGAAGTAGACCTGATGGTTTCTGATGCTCAGCTTTGACCTTAGAACACGTCAAATATTCTCCTACGTATTTAGCAATATCGGCTTTCATACCCGGCCACCAAAAATGTTTCTTGAGATTCTTGTACATCTTCCCCGTTCCAGGATGTATTGAGTATCTGGTTTTTTGAGCTTCTCTAAGTACCATTTCTCTCATATCTCCAAATTTTGGTACCCAAATCCTTTCAGCCCTATACCGGGTTCCGTCTCCCCGAATATTAAAATGCTTCTCCGATCCTTTGGGTATTTCATCCTTTAAATTTCCCTCTTTTAAAACTCCTTGTTGTGCCTCCTTTATTTGAGTAGTAAGGTTATTGTGAATCATTATATTCATAGATTTTACTCGAATGGGTTCTTTGTCCTTCCTGCTCAAGGCGTCGGCTACCACATTTGCCTTCCCCGGGTGGTAACGAATCTCAAAGTCGTAATCATTCAACAATTCAATCCACCTACGCTGCCTCATATTCAGTTGTTTCTGATTAAATATGTGTTGAAGACTTTTGTGGTCGGTATATATAATACTTTTGACCCCATATAAGTAGTGCCTCCAAGTCTTTAATGCAAAAACAACCGCGCTTAATTCCAAATCATGCGTCGTATAATTTTGCTCGTGAATCTTCAATTGTCTAGACGCATAATCAATCACCTTCGTTCGTTGCATTAATACACAACCGAGACCTTGCTTTGATGCGTCACAATAAATCACAAAATCATCATTCCCTTCAGGCAATGTCAATATAGGTGCCGTAGTTAGCTTTTTCTTCAATAACTGAAACGCTTTCTCTTGTTCATCCTTCCATTCAAATTTCTTCCCTTTATGCGTTAATGCAGTCAAGGGTTTTGCTATTCTGGAAAAGTCTTGGATGAACCTTCTGTAGTAACCAGCTAGTCCTAAAAACTGGCGTATGTGTTTCGGAGTTTTCGGGGTTTCCCACTTTTCAACAGTTTCTATCTTTGCCGGATCCACCTTAATACCTTTTTTGTTCACTATGTGACCGAGGAATTGAACTTCTTCCAATCAAAATGCACACTTTGAAAATTTAGCGTACAATTCTTCCTTCCTCAATACTTCTAACACCTTTCTCAAATGTTCACCGTGTTCTTGATCATTCTTTGAGTAAATAAGTATGTCATCAATGAAAACAATGACAAACTTGTCAAGGTATGGTCCACACACTCGGTTTATAAGGTCCATGAACACAGCTGGTGCATTAGTTAAACCAAACGGCATGACCATAAACTCATAATGACCGTAACGTGTTCTGAAAGCAGTATTTGGAATATCATCTTCTTTCACCCGCATTTGATGATACCCGGAACGTAAGTCAATCTTTGAATAAACAGACGAGCCTTGTAGTTGATCAAATAAGTCGTCGATTCTTGGTAGTGGGTAGCGGTTCTTGATGGTAAGTTTGTTCAACTCTCGGTAGTCGATACACAACCTGAATGTACCATCTTTCTTCTTGACAAACAAAACAGGAGCTCTCCACGGTGATGTGCTTGGTCGAATGAAACCACGCTCTAAAAGTTCTTGTAATTGGCTTTGCAGTTCTTTCATCTCGCTGGGTGCGAGTCTGTAAGGAGCACGAGCTATTGGTGCAGCTCCGGGTACAAGATCTATTTGAAATTCAACGGATCGATATGGGGGTAATCCCGGTAATTCTTTCGAAAATACATCGGGAAATTCTTTTGCGACGGGAACATCATTGATGCTCTTTTCTTCAGTTTGTACTTTCTCGACGTGTGCTAGAACAACATAGCAACCTTTTCTTATTAGTTTTTGTGCCTTCAAATTACTAATAAGATGTAGCTTTGTGTTGCCCTTTTCTCCGTACACCATTAAGGGTTTTCCTTTTTCTCGTATAATGCGAATTGCATTTTTGTAACAAACGATCTCTGCTTTCACTTCTTTCAACCAGTCCATACCGATTATCACATCAAAACTACCTAACTCTACTGGTATCAAGTCAATCTTAAATGTTTCGCTAACCAGTTTAATTTCTCGATTCCGACATATATTATCTGCTGAAATTAATTTACCATTTGCTAATTCGAGTAAAAATTTACTATCCAACGGCATCAATGGACAACTTAATTTAGCACAAAAATCTCTACTCATATAGCTTCTATCCGCACCCGAATCAAATAAAACGTAAACAGATTTATTGTCAATAAGAAACGTACCCGTAACAAGCTCCGGGTCTTCCTGTGCCTCTGCCGCATTAATATTGAAAACTCTTCCGCGGCCTTGTCCATTCGTGTTCTACTGGTTCGGGTAATTTCTAATAATGTGGCCCGGTTTTCCACATTTATAACAAACTACATTGCTCCGACACTACTTGCTCCGCCATTACTCGTTCCGACACCATTTGTTCCTTTCGTTCTATTAACCCCTGGTCCGTAGACCTCACACTTCACCGCGCTATGACCATTTCTTTTACACTTGTTGCAAAATTTGGTGCAGAACCCCGAGTGATACTTTTCACACCTTTGGCATAGCTGCTTCTGATTGTTGTTGTTATTGCGATTGTTATTGTTGTTGGGACGATTGTTGTAGTTGCTGTTGTTGTTGTTGTTGTTGTTGTTGTTGTTGTTGTTGTTGTTGTTGTTGTTGTTGTTGTTGGGCCGTTTGTTGTAGTTGCGATTGATGTTGCGATTGTTGGGATAATTGTTGCGATTATTATTGTAATTGCTGTTGTTGTTGTATTGGTGATTCTTATCACCGTTTTCCTCCCACTTTCTTTTGACTTGCTTCACATTGGCCTCTTCAGCCGTCTGTTCTTTAATTCTTTCCTCAATCTGGTTCACTAGTTTGTGAGCCATTCTACATGCCTGTTGTATGGAGGCGGGCTCATGTGAACTTATATCTTCTTGGATTCTTTCCGGTAATCCTTTCACAAACGCGTCGATCTTCTCTTCCTCATCTTCGAACGCTCCCGGACACAATAGGCACAATTTCGTGAATCGTCTTTCGTACGTGGTAATATCAAATCCTTGGGTTCGTAACCCTCTAAGTTCTGTCTTGAGCTTATTGACCTCGGTTCTGGGACGGTACTTCTCGTTCATCAAGTGCTTGAATGCTGACCACGGTAGTGCGTACGCATCATCTTGTCCCACTTGCTCTAGATAGGTATTCCACCATGTTAACGCAGAACCTGTGAAGGTATGCGTAGCGTACTTCACTTTGTACTCTTCAGTACACTTACTTATGGCAAACACCGATTCGACCTTCTCGGTCCACCGTTTCAATCCGATCGGTCCTTCAGTTCCATCAAATTCCAAAGGTTTGCAGGCAGTGAATTCTTTGTAGGTGCATCCTACACGATTTCTTGTACTGCTAGATCCAAGGTTATTGTTGGTATGTAGCGCAGCCTGTACTGCGGCTATGTTTGAAGCTAGAAAAGTACGGAATTCCTCTTCATTCATATTCACGGTGTGTCAAGTAGTCGGTGCCATTTCCATCAAAATAGTCAAATGGAACAAGTTAATCATACAGAATATTAACAGTAGTTAATAGTATTTTGTAGCATAATATGAACTCATTTATAAAAGCTTTTTCTTCATATTAGCGTTTTATAAGTTTAAATTCGGGTAGTACCTACCCGTTAAGTTCATACTTAGTAGCTAATATACAATTCAACTACTACAATTCTATATGAAAAACTGATTATAATAATATTTCGCGTTCAAACTTTTATACAATATTTTACAAACTTACAATACCGCTTATTTTACATAAAGCATGAAATATAGCACACTATAACTTTGATACAAGATAGTTGTGAAGATAATTCTAGCTAGTACATAAGTCGTTCAGCAAAGGCAATAAAGACACGTAATTCATACGTCCAGAAACAAGTCATGCATTCTGGTTTTACCAGGACTACTTCCCATCCTTGGTCTTGTGGAACATAACCGTTATGGCCGTTGATAAGACAGCGTGTTGTAATGTCGTCAAAGGGACGAGGGTTACGTAATGACCAACAGTCTCGTAATAACCTAAAAACCTCATTTCTTACCCCAATTACCGACTCCGTCACTTGTGGGAACGTTTTGTTTAATAGCTGTAGCCCGATGTTCTTTTTCTCACTTTGGTGAGAAGCGAACATTACTAACCCGTAAGCATAGCATGCTTCTTTATGTTGCATGTTAGCCGCTTTTTCTAAATCATGAAGTCCTATATTCGAATACATTGAGTCAAAATAATTTCTTAACCCGTTGCGTAAAATAGCATTTGGGTTCCCCGCAATATATGCGTCAAAGTAAACACATCGTAACTTATGGGTTTCCCAATGTGATATCCCCCATCTTTCAAACGAAAGTCTTTTATAAACCAAGACATTCTTGGAACGTTCTTCGAATGTCTTACAAACTGATCTTGCCTTAAATAGTTGTGCCGAGGAATTCTGACCGACTCTAGACAAGATTTCATCAATCATGTCTCCGGGTAGGTCTCTTAAAATATTGGGTTGTCTATCCATTTTGTGTTATTAAACTGTAAAATAGACAAGAGTTAGATTCATAAAAAATACTTATTAATACAAGCAATTTTTACATATATCATAAAGCATAAGCACACTATATTACATATATTACACAACACGAATACAACTATCTTATTCTGACTCGCTCGTTTCTTCTTCTTCAGTTTTGGTTCGTTTTGCCAAGTTTCTAGGGATATATGATGTTCCCCTAATACTAGCTGTCGTTTTCCACAACGGTTTAGAAAAACCTGGTGGTTTAGAGGTTCCCGGGTCATTGTTACAACTTAAGGACTTCGGGGGTTGACGATACATATAAAGTTCATCGGGGTTGGAATTAGATTTCTCTATTTTGATACCCTTTCCCTTATTATTTTCTTTTGCTTTTTTAAATTCAGTTGGGGTAATTTCTATAACATCATCGGAATTCTCGTCGGAATCCGATTCATCGGAGAATTGATAATCCTCCCAATATTTTGCTTCCTTGGCGGAAACACCATTGACCATAATTAACCTTGGTCGGTTGGTTGAGGATTTTCTTTTACTTAACCGTTTTATTATTTCCCCCACCGGTTCTATTTCCTCCTCCGGTTCCTCCTCTTCCAGTTCTGATTCTTCTTCCGGTTCCTCTTCGGGAACTTGTGAATCAGTCCAATATATATTCGACTCTTCGTTATTATTAGGTGAGTCAATGGGATTTGTGCTAGAGGTAGACATCTATCACACAATATCAAACATGTTAAGAGATTAATATATCACATAATATATACATGTTAATAATATATAGTTTCCAACAAAAATGTTAAGCAATCATTTTTAAAGAAAACACGGTCGAAGTCCAGACTCACTAATGCATCCTAACAAACTCGATAAGACACACTAATGCAAATTTTCTGGTTCTCTAAGACCAACGCTCGGATACCAACTGAAATGTCCCGTTCTTATTGATTAAAAACGTTCCATATTAATTGATTTCGTTGCGAGGTTTTGACCTCTATATGAGACATTTTTCAAAGACTGCATTCATTTTTAAAACAAACCATAACCTTTATTTCATAAATAAAGGTTTAAAAAGCTTTACGTAGATTAAATGATAATCTAAATTATCCTGTTTACACACGACCATTACATAATGGTTTACAATACAAATATGTTACATCGAAATCAGTTTCTTGAATGCAGTTTTTACACAATATCATACAAATATGGACTCCAAATCTTGTCCTTATTTTAGTATGCAACAGTGGAAGCTCTTAGTATTCACCTGAGAATAAACATGCTTTAAACGTCAACAAAAATGTTGGTGAGTTATAGGTTTAACCTATATATATCAAATCGTAACAATAGACCACAAGATTTCATATTTCAATACACATCCCATACATAGAGATAAAAATCATTCATATGGTGAACACCTGGTAACCGAAATTAACAAGATGCATATATAAGAATATCCCCATCATTTCGGGACACCCTTCGGATATGATATAAATTTCGAAGTACTAAAGCATCCGGTACTTTGGATGGGGTTTGTTAGGCCCAATAGACCTATCTTTAGGATTCGCGTAAATTAGGGTGTCTGTTCCCTAATTCTTAGATTACCAGACTTAATAAAAAGGAGCATATTCGATTTCGATAATTCAACCATAGAATGTAGTTTCACGTACTTGTGTCTATTTTGTAAATCATTTATAAAACCTGCATGTATTCTCATCCCAAAAATATTAGATTTTAAAAGTGGGACTATAACTCACTTTCACAGATTTTTACTTCGTCGGGAAGTAAGACTTGGCCACTGGTTGATTCACGAACCTATAACAATATATACATATATATCAAAGTATGTTCAAAATATATTTACAACACTTTTAATATATTTTGATGTTTTAAGTTTATTAAGTCAGCTGTCCTCGTTAGTAACCTACAACTAGTTGTCCACAGTTAGATGTACAGAAATAAATCGATAAATATTATCTTGAATCAATCCACGACCCAGTGTATACGTATCTCAGTATTGATCACAACTCAAACTATATATATTTTGGAATCAACCTCAACCCTGTATAGCTAACTCCAACATTCACATATAGAGTGTCTATGGTTGTTCCGAAATATATATAGATGTGTCGACATGATAGGTCGAAACATTGTATACGTCTCTATGGTATCTCAAGATTACATAATATACAATACAAGTTAATTAAGTTATGGTTGGAATAGATTTGTTACCAATTTTCACGTAGCTAAAATGAGAAAAATTATCCAATCTTGGTTTACCCATAACTTCTTCATTTTAAATCCGTTTTGAGTGAATCAAATTGCTATGGTTTCATATTGAACTCTATTTTATGAATCTAAATAGAAAAAGTATAGGTTTATAGTCGGAAAAATAAGTTACAAGTCGTTTTTGTAAAGGTAGTCATTTCAGTCGAAAGAACGACGTCTAGATGACCATTTTAGAAAACATACTTCCACTTTGAGTTTAACCATAATTTTTGGATATAGTTTCATGTTCATAATAAAAATCATTTTCTCAGAATAACAACTTTTAAATCAAAGTTTATCATGGTTTTTAATTAACTAACCCAAAACAGCCCGCGGTGTTACTACGACGGCGTAAATCCGGTTTTACGGTGTTTTTCGTGTTTCCAGGTTTTAAATCATTAAGTTAGCATATCATATAGATATAGAACATGTGTTTAGTTGATTTTAAAAGTCAAGTTAGAAGGATTAACTTTTATTTGCGAACAAGTTTAGAATTAACTAAACTATGTTCTAGTGATTACAAGTTTAAACCTTCGAATAAGATAACTTTATATGTATAAATCGAATGATGTTATGAACATCATTACTACCTCAAGTTCCTTAGATAAACCTACTGGAAATGAGAAAAATAGATCTAGCTTCAAAGGATCCTTGGATGGCTTGAAAGTTCTTGAAGCAGAATCATGACACGAAAACAATTTCAAGTAAGATTTCCACTCGAAATAAGATTGTTATAGTTATAGAAATTGAATTAAAGTTTGAATATGATTATTACCTTGTATTAGAAATATAACCTACTGTAAGTAACAAAGGTTTCTTGATCTTGGATGATTACTTGGAATGGATTTAGAAAACTTGAAAGTAAACTTGAAATCTTGGAAGTATTCTTGATTTTATGAAACTAGAACTTTTGGAATTTATGAAGAACACTTAGAACTTGAAGATAGAACTTGAGAGAGATCAATTAGATGAAGAAAATTGAAGAATGAAAGTGTTTGTAGGTATTTTTGGTCGTTGGTGTATGGATTAGATATAAAGGATATGTAATTTTGTTTTCATGTAAATAAGTCATGAATGATTACTCATATTTTTGTAATTTTATGAGATATTTCATGCTAGTTGCCAAATGATGGTTCCCACATGTGTTAGGTGACTCACATGGGCTGCTAAGAGCTGATCATTGGAGTGTATATACCAATAGTACATACATCTAAAAGCTGTATATTGTACGAGTACGAATACGGGTGCATACGAGTAGAATTGTTGATGAAACTGAACGAGGATGTAATTGTAAGCATTTTTGTTAAGTAGAAGTATTTTGATAAGTGTCTTGAAGTCTTTCAAAAGTGTATGAATATATATTAAAACACTACATGTATATACATTTTAACTGAGTCGTTAAGTCATCGTTAGTCGTTACATGTAAATGTTGTTTTGAAACCTTTAGGTTAACGATCTTGTTGAATGTTGTTAACCCATTGTTTATTATAACAAATGAGATGTTAAATTGTTATATTATCATGATATTATGATATATAATATATCTTAGTATGATGTATATACAGTTAAATGTCGTTACAACGATAATCGTTACATATATGTCTCGTTTCGAAATCATTAAGTTAGTAGTCTTATTTTTACATATGTATTTCATTGTTAATACACTTAATAATATATTTACTTATCATTTAACATAATTAACCAAGTGTATCAATATCTTAATATGATTCATATGTACCTAGTAAGACGTTGTTATAACGATAATCGTTATATATCGTTTTCGAGTTTCTTAAATTAATAGTCTCATTTTTATGTATATAACTCATTGTTAAAATACCTAATGAGATACATACTTATAATAAAATCATGTTAACTATATATATATAACCATATATATGTCATCGTATAGTTTTTACAAGTTTTAACGTTCGTGAATCACCGGTCAACTTGGGTGGTCAATTGTCTATATGAAACCTATTTCAATTAATCAAGTCTTAACAAGTTTGATTGCTTAACATGTTGGAAACACTTAATCATGTAAATAACAATTTCATTTAATATATATATATATATATATATATATATATATATATATATATATATATATATATATATATATAAACATGGAAAAGTTCGGGTCACTACATATATATTTATTGATTATTAATTACTTAAAACTTATTTATGACGTTTTCATTTAATATGGTCTTTATTTTTATTTTTTTTACTTTTTTATCATAATAAGTTTTAACCTTTTTTACCCGTCTATTAAATTATATGGGTAAATTTTATTGAGTTAATTGTATCATAATATATATATATATATATATATATATATATATATTCGAATATATATCATTTCTTTTTCTTTCCATCTTAAAAAAATCGAGAATACAACATTAGTAATATGATGTGCTCTTTTGTATGATTGATATGAAAAAATAGAATGGAGATGACATAATTATAGGCAAAAAAAATAACTTACTTTACCTAAAAGATGAAAGGTTTATATATTTATTGATTATTAATTACTTAAAATTTATTTATGACGTTTTCATTTAATATGGTCTTTATTTTTATTATTTTTATTTTTTTTACAATAATAAGTTTTAACTTTTTTTACCCGTCTATTAAATTATATGGGTAAATTTTATTGAGTTAATTGTATTTAATGCACCATACTTATGATTTTAGGGCTTAATTACTATATATATATATATATATATATATATATATATATATATATATATATATATATATATATATATATAGATTACACCCAAAAATTTTAGACGACGTTCTTTTTCTCATCTTCCTCCCTCTCACGGCCACACCTTCCACCACCATCATATCATCATTATTTTCTAATCATTAATCACAATTCAAGTTGAAAATCGATAGCTAGTGCCCGTTTGACCACCTATCTCAAGAGTTCTTGTGATTTCTTGCTCCAGATTGTAAGAAAACTCAAACCCTAACTTTTTACATTAATTTTTTTGTTCTTATTGTCAAAATTATGGGTTTAGATAAGGTATATGATTAATTATTTAAGTATATATATAGTCATCATCAAGAAGGAAACACTTTTTTGAGGAAAATAAATTTTTTATTTTTATCTTTTCGTTTTTTTTTGAATTTTTTTCAAACATTAAGATCACATGAAAATATGAATGTTTAAAAAAGACACTTTGTAATGAATGTTATTATTTTGGCAAAAAAACGTCCGATGAAACAAATAATAACATGAATCATGAGTAATGATTTTAATTATATATTTTTTTTCAATGGGTTAAAAATTAGGTTTTGAAAATTAGGGTTCAGAATGTGTAAAGGGCCTAATTTCTAAACCCTAAATTAGGGTTCAGATGATGCATGTTATCCTTTATTTCTTCGAGCGTTTCCCGCCAAAATAATAAAATTGATCACAAAGTGCCTTTTTTAAATGTTCATATTTTTACGTGATCATCATGTTTGAAAAAAAATTCGAAAAAATAACAAAATAAATTTCTCCCCTCTCAAAAAAAGTGCTTCCATCTTGATTAAAACAATATATATATATATATATATATATATATATATATATATATATATATATATATATATATATATATATATATATATAGTAGAGGGATCAAATGAGAACTTTTTTGTGTGAGAACCCTGAGAACTCAAAAATACACTGAAATTCGAGCAAAAATGGGAAATTCGAGCAAAAAACTCCATATTCGAGCAAAAAATAGGATACGGACGATCAAAAAACCTGATAGTCGAGCAAAAATGGAGAAAGTCGAACAAAAAAAAAGAAGGACGAACAAAAATTTGATATTCGAACAAAAAATGTGTTCTACATTTTTGAAATTCGAACGCAAAAATGTAGAACATATAGGTAGTCGAACAAAAATTTTGATATTCGAACAAAAAATGGTTCTACATTTTTTTTTTCAAAAAAAATAATAAATAATTTTTTTTTTTGCTCGACTATGAAATTTTTGTTCGTCCGTGTTTTGTATTTTTGCTCGAATTCCTCTTTTTTTGCTCGAATTTAAGTGTATTTAGGTGTTTTTTAGAGTTCCTAGAGTTCTCACACTAAAAAAGTTCTCACTGAATCGTCTCCATATATATATATATATATATATATATATATATATATATATATATATATATATATATATATATTGGGAAAATTGATTCAAAATGCATCAAACTTTCATCAAAATCCTTTTGGATGCATTCAACTTTGTATTTTCTCTTATTGTGTGCATTCAACCTGCTATAACAGGTTACCTTCTAGGTCACCTTCTAGATATTTACATCTTTAGTCCCTCATATTTGTAAACTCTAATTTCATTAGTCCTTCAACTTAACCATCCTCTATACCCGACAACTTAACGCACGATTACATGATTAGGGAAACACATGCATTTACAAAAGGACTTCAAATGAATTAATAAGGAACTTGATCTCCGTTTAAAATAAACATATACAAATCGACCCATTCATAGTAAATGGTTCAAAATTGTAATATTTGCTAATAATAACGACGAGTTACCAAGGCTTTGTCGTAGAACTTGTGCACTGCATATCGCCCAATAAACCTATTACCGAGCTGTCAAGGGAGTGAAAGTGAATTATCGATTTTAAAACCCTTTTACATCGAAGTTGGTTCAAAATTATGTTTTGGACATACAAACCACAACCATCATGTTTATAGATGAGGCATGGAGCTGCTGGATAGAATCCTCATCGATTCTATATGTTTCAAGTTTTAATTTTAAGCTTCCTTAGTTAAAATCATTTACTCATGCTTCTTGCATTCTTTACATTTTGTTTTTGAACACGCACCACCTATGTCCTATAGGTTGTGTAACCAACTTCATTGATTCCTTATCACTTTCATCCCTTCATTAACCTATATCAAGAGCACAATAGTATGTAACATTCGCTTTCAGATAGCACTTAGCATAATAATTGTTTCAATAGTGAATTTCATGTTTTGTAACCAAACCCTTACAACACTGTTAACTTTTAAATCATTTACATTGTTAATGGTTTCATTGAAATTAATGTTCCCTTTAACTTAGTTGACCCCACACCATATAATGTATTATAAGAAACTTTCAAGCCATCCTCAAAAAATAAAGTACTCATCCTGCTTCGATTAGTCAATTGCATTTTATTGTGTCATAATATTTGAATATATACATATAAACAATACATGCACATGTAAGTAGGAAACAAGACTCATTTAAACCTCAACTATGGCAATAAACAATACTCTGTATACAACATCTATATATTTTCTTGGGTCCTAATCAATATATACTCAGACGCAAATATAAAGTTCATAATTGAACTTCGTTTGTTAATTACACAAATTATTCAACAACAAAATATTTAAACAAATCATGTTTTGGTATTTTAAAAACGAGTCTTGAACATAATTTGATTAAAGTGAGAAATTATGATCCATTTGGGTCATAATTGTCCATTTCGATCCTTTTACACTTTTTTTGAAATATTGAAGTTTCCAACAGGTTTATAAACTAATTTTAGAGTTCTAGGGTGATTTTGGGTCACTAGGGTACATTGGATAAGAATATGGGTCATTAACTAAATTTAAAGTTCTAAAGCATGGATGATAACTAACGGTCGTTATGTTGAGGGACTAACTGCGTCAAAAAGTTAATGTTAGTGACCTGTTACATGATGTATAGCAGGTTGAATGCATACAATAGGAGAAAATACAAAGTTGAATGCATACAATAAAACCCGCGAAAGTTGAATGCATACAAAAGGATTTTGATGAAAGTTCGATGCATTTTGAATCAATTTTCCCATATATCTATATAGGGTTGAGTTAAAATGTGAACTAGTAAATTTGTGAGAATCTCGAGAACTAGTATCAGCCGTTAGATTTATTAGATTAATGGATTGGATTAGATTTAGTATTAATTAATAAAATAAAATAATAGTATACTAGTTTAAGACCCGCGAATTCGCGGGATTATACATGAAAATTTGTTGTAATGGAGTAACGCGTTTTGAAGGAACTAAATGTATGTTTTATATAGTTACATGGTATGAAATGAACTTTCAACGGATAAAAAAAATATCACAATTTACCATATTTTTTGTCTCATTTTAATTATCTTTGTCTATCGTTTATGAGCCAAAGGATCCAGACATCAGGTAGCAATCTGACGTTACTTAATAGCGCAACTTAACTCTTCTTCCTTTGTCGCCTATATACATTCCCGATATCATGTCCTCAAAACCCTGTATCAGCATCCTTTATTAGACTTGGATGATTAGGAGGAAGTTAAGCATAGCATATACACACTACATAGCAGAAATTAAAAGAGAGTGGAAATATGGCAGTATAAACTTTCAAATCCATCATCTGAAATTAAAATTATCAATTAAGCACATAACTTTATACCATTAACAGATTCTGCGTCAGAATATGAAAATTAACCTGATGCGTTCATACAAAAGAAAGATACAAAAATCAAGTAACCTTGATATCAAAGTCCCAATCTAGGTATCAAATTAAGCTATATACATATCATAATATCCATCACACCTGATAAAAAAAAAATGTGTGAAACACACATTTTTATAATTTCTAAATCGCTGCTTCATAAATAGACGAAAATATTTCTAACTTCCTGATACTCTTTAAGCTTACCTAACTATGCGTAGAGGTTTCAAATCAGAAAAACTTAATTATGATAAAACAGTAATAGAGTTAACATAGTTAATTTGGCTTATGTTTTATCTCAAACACGTAAACATTTAGAGCATAGCAGGAAAGGTTTTGCGAATCAAATTCAGCCCTGTATAACCCATTTGGAGATGGTACTAACACTGACCAAGGCCACATCTAATCTAACATTATGTATAATCAAATAAAAAAAGAAGGTAAAGAAGGTGCGCTTACAGGCCACTTAAATATTACCGAAACATACAGTTACATCATCTCCACAACGAGGTTTTCTATGTGTAACCAAAAAATTCCAACATATACTTGGAAGGCACAAGAGAAATTGCAAGTCCATATGTGACATTTTACCTGCAATTAATAAATGAAGATATATCAGTATTTAGAAATCATCTAGTTGTTCTTAAGAAAAAGTTGCTAATGTGCTACTCAACTTAGCCCAAGCCGACAGAGAGCTGAAACACCTAGTTTCAGAAGAATGTGGATTTCCAAATAGGAGATGTTCACGTCAAATAAATTGAATACCATTAAACATAAATAGTTGAACCTTTTGTTACCAAATTTATATAATCCTGTTACATCTGATATATAACCAAATAGCATGTGAATCATATCATATTTTTATATGATTGATTAGACTAAAATTTTACACAATATCAATTTCATTTTGTAACAGTGGAAGTTTTAGAACCTGGATTGTACATACATATATAATTTGTAAAGAAACACGTCTAGAGTAAGTGTTGGAATCTCAAGAGTGAAATATGAATGGCATAATTAACGCAGGCCATAACAAATATAATTTACATAATAAAGTATAAACCTAATGTAGTTACCATGTTATATGACAAAATGAGATTAAAAAGGAAGAAAACACTTCAACAATAGATGGATGATTACTGTTTGGTGAGACCCTTTGTATTAACTTACAAATAAATCAGAAACCTGAAACAGTAGTAAATAAAAATGAATTTGAAAACAGTGAAAACCAAAACAGGTGTAGATATTTAAGATATGAAGATACCTCGGATAGGGTAAGCATATAGCATGCTATTGCGGATACGTCTATATATAAATGGTACCTACAAAAAAATGTTTAATGTTAGTAGTAAGTACATATTTAAGTATGACTATGATCGTGACTAATATGATAGCATGATCAATTATGATGATATAGTGTACCTTGATTCCACTTTATGCTGAGACTTTAATGAACGGTTCACCATTGAAAGGATCAAAAGCCATTTTTTGATTGCCAGATTTGATCCAATTTTCTGGATTGGGTTTTACTACATGAATCATATGGTTCACTTAGATGCTCGATCAGGACAAATTCGTCGAAGCTTCTCCTTAAAGTTTCGATACATACATGTAAACACTGGTAACCATATCAATAGTCATACAACATAAAATAACATAATTTATAATAACATTAAATACAGTCAAGTCACTAAAAATGTAGTCACCTTTACCATCAAGTTTGTCATACCCCACATCGGATCTCTTGTATTTCTCCACCAGCAAAACAACCTTCAGCAAACCAACATTGATTTTAGATCAAGATCCATAATATGCGTGCGATGTCTATAATTGATATTCTCAAATATACATATTAGTAACTAATATATAAGTAGAATTACCAATTATCATTAACTCATGAGTCATGATATACATGCAGTTTCCAACAAAAAATGAAAAGAAACAGGTATATGCAAGTTGCAACACTTGCACTTTCTATTGTACTTATATTAATATATTCATAACTACATTAATTCACTACATGTGGATATATAGTGGATTATAAGTTATTATGTAAAAGGGTTACTAACAATGGTTCATTTGACTTTTTTTTTTACAATTTAATCAGCAACCTATAATTCTTTTTTTTAAAAAGGTTGCCTGTGTTGAGAGGCTTTTCTAAATTTTTATTTTTTTTTTAAATTAAAGTTGTAACCCAAAGCACGGTTAGAGTCGTAACTTGCATGCTGCTTTAGATGTAAATTGAAAAACATAATGCTCCTAAATGTGTCTATCCCTTGTGTGAATTAATCTGCAAAAGAGAAAAAGTTGTATAAGAGTTTTACCCCAAGGCTCTCCAACAAGAACTTGATTAGACTACGGTCCTTGAAATTTGTATTGACATTACATCGAACACCTTGTATGCATTCAAAAAGCTTCAAAATATAAACATCAAATATAGAACTTGAAAAAATATTACTCCTATCAAACAATAATTAAGCAACCAAAATTCGTTTGTAAAACAAACACAAATCACATAAAGAAAAGGAAATTTTTGAATGTTTGATTACCTGGTTCAGTCGTAATTTTGATCTTCGGGTAACAGATAATTAGATAGATATTGATTGTCAGTGTAAGAAAAAGAATTCAGAATTCAGAAACCTAATTCAATCACCAAACATTTTAATGATCGGCGAGTGAAAAAAGATGGAGGAGAAAGGAAGCGGTTTATTTTATTGTTGTTTAGCCAAATTAGAGGCTTGTTCTCATTAACAATTTGTGGATTCATAAAGCCTGCAAACATAACATCTAAACGTATTCAACCCTAATTCAACCCTAATACCAAGAAATGAAATTGCCCATTACATTAAATTAGCAGGAATCGAATGAAATTAAGGGGATTTTGAATGCGGTTAATGGATATGACGGTTTTTAGTTTAAAGAGGAATTCGAAAGATGAATGGGGATGACGGTTTTTGGTTTTGAAATGGGGAAAGTAACTTGCAAGTCAGAAACTGATTTTAAGCAGTGATTGATTGATGGGCAGTATAGTAAAAGTATATTAATCTTGATAAGGAAGAGACAATTCTTAGTTAAGGTAAATGTTGACCATTAGATTTTGTTTGAAAAAGTTAATCTAATGGTGGAGAATGGCTATTGAATGGTTGACTTTGTAAATCTTAACTATTAAGAACTGTGCTTTAATATATAGAGGAGATTAACACGGGAAAGGGTAAATCTGGAAATAAATTAAGAGGCGGATGAGTTTTAAATTTTTTTAAAAAAATGAACATAACCGTATGAGGAGTTGAAAAAAAAAAGGATAGCGGTTTTCTACTTCAAAATCGAAGATGATAAAACCGCAATTGTTAACTGGAGTAGCATCAAAAACCTTCTATCGGTTAATAACCATTCAATTGCAGTTTTATGTAATTGATAATTTTACCTGCTACCAGATACGGAGCATTTCGAGCATTTCGATTAATACCAAGTCAACAAAAAAACGAACAAGAATCCGTTCTAGAATCAAGGTATTCTGATGTTAATTTTATAATCGCGGACTATAAATTTATTAATTAGTAGGCTGATTTTGATTTAATTATTGTTTTGTTAATTTTTTTTTGTGTGTGTGTGTGTGTGTGTGTGTGTGTAAAGGACATGGATGTTTCTGCGAGAAAATCACAAGGTGAACAAAACATTGCTGGTATGATTTATGTTGATGCATAATGTGTTTGCATGTCTGTTAATTTGTTAAATCTCACTGAGTAAGTTAACAGAGGGGTTTACATGAGATATGTTAAGTTGTTAACTTGTTTAGTTAGGAACCAATTTGTTGTACATATCAGTCGTTGTCATGGTGTTATTGTATTAAGTATAAAGTTTTGTTTTTGTTAATTGTAATGTGATATTTGTATATTGTGACTAGTAAATTATTCTTTGAAAGTTTGTTAACAAGTTATAATGGATTGTTTTGTCAATGGTTGTTTGTTATCTTTTTCACCTAAAATGATTAATAATAATAATGTGTGAATGTAGCCACATTTATTATTATGAATTATTGAATGTTGTGATATGTGTTATTTAATTTGTTACCATGTGAAAGTATGTTAATTTGTTATCATTGGATTGTTTTGCGGACGAGTTCCGAATATACAAACTTTTTAACAGGTTGCGAAAAAGTTATAATGGTAACAAGATGTTCCAAAAAGTATAATGTTTGGGTGGTTACTGAAATATATAGTTATCTATAATGCGTGTATGGTAGGATTACATTTAGGTTGTGTTAATTTTTTTTTTAAGTATCATTTTTTTGATGGATTGTGAAAGTGTTCAGTTGTGAAAATGTTAAATTGTGAAAGTGTTTACTTGAGATTACATGTACGTTTGTTAATAGTTTTATTTTTAATTAATTTTTTTTTTTAATTTCAATTTTTTTTTTCATTGTGTTAAAAATTATTTTGAAAGTTTTGCAACTGTGTAGCATAAGTTAATATGGTAAAATTTATGTAACAGTTGCTATGTAATGTAAATGTAACAGAAACTTTTTTGGTTAATAATATGTGAACATGTGTCTCAATGTGATTTTGTTAACATGTGTTTCGTTTATTTGTGTATGTGTTTAAAATGTTTCAAGATTTTAACATGTTTGGAATATGGAAATATGGTAACAAGATGTAACAATGACTTTATGTTCATATGTGAAAGAAGGATAAGATTACTAGTTTGGTTATACGTTATAATAGGTTCGAAAATATGTAGTATACTGTGATGTGAACATATGAACAATTACAAAGGTTGTTATAATGTTAACTTGTGAATACATATAATTTGCGTTAATTTTTTTTTAATATTAATTTTTTGCTTAATAAATTTTTTTCGCACAAATGTGAACATGGTTTGTATATGTTAATATGGTAACAAGATGTGATAGTAGCTGTATGTGCATGTCCTGTACGAAATGTAAAGAATGTATTCTGAATTGCTTTGTAACGTTTATGAAGAGTTTAATCTTGTAAATAGTTTGCAGGTTTGTAAGATTCCTGAATAAAAATAAATGTTCAACGAGTATATAAATGTTCACATTATTGTTTATATTTGATTATTAACAAAAGATGTGTTAAAGTTGATAACTTATAGAGATGCCTAATTTGTAGGTACGTATGTGAAGAACAAAAGTGTAAACCCCCCAAAAAAATGTACTGCATTAATTGAAGATGAAGATGCTGATAATAGTGTACCATTGATGACTTAAAGTGAAAGGAAGTGTAGAAGAAAAACGAACGAAAGTAACGATAATGGTGAGAATATGGAATTCTGGTCAGTTAGATTTAAAGTATTTTATGTAATTGTATTTTGTTAATATTAGGAATAATTATTAATGTTACTCATTTATTTTTGGATTGTGTGCATATTGTGAAAATTGTAAACATATATTGTGTTTCAGAAGGATGGCATGGTTAATGGGTCAATGTCACACATTGATTGTTTTAATCTATTTGTGGCTAATATCGAAGAAGTTGTAAGTGGAGATAGAAAGTTCAGGTCATTAAAAAACGTCGATTTGGTATGTTCATACAAAAGATTGTACGTATACGTCGTAAATATATCTGATAGAATAAGTGTGTAAAGACTAATTTGTTTTTGCAGGTCTTTTTCCCAGTAATACAAGGTAGCCATTTCTATCTTATATGTTTTGATATGAAGATAGGAAGAGTGATACTACTAGACAATATGATATATACGATTCCATTTGAAGGAAGATACGGCGAATTCCCGAACAAGCTTGTAAGTTTTAATGATATCTATTTCTTCTTTATGATTTATTTGTTTCTGATGTTATGGTTATCAAACTTGTAATGTGCGCAAAAAATGCAATGGTGTGTATGTTTATAGATTTGTAATGGACAGTCGATTTGTTATGTATGTAACAAATTATGAAATTTAGTAAGCATACTTGGAATAATGTAGGTTGTAAACAAGTTTATGATGAATTACATATGTTAACTTGTATTCATTAAACTTATTTTTGATTATTTTCCCAACCTAGAAATCTATTTTTGTGGAGTATCTCAAGTCTATTGGGAATGTGAAGGCTAATGATATTGAGGAAGCTGATTTTGAAGCACCTGAATTGAAGTGGGGCACGCGCAAAAATGTTGTAGATTGTGGCATATTTGTTATGCGCCACATGGAAACGTTCGCAGGAGGACACTTGAGTAGATGGGATTGTGATATTTGTGAGGAAAACCGAGCACAAAAGTTCATTTTGACAAAACTGAGGAAGAAATATGTGACAAAGTTATTGCTGTCCAACGAAAACAAACAAAAAACTAAGGTGCTATTGGATGCTAGAAGTTATGCAAATAGCCTCAAGGCTCTTGGGAGGGGATATTAAGTTTTGAGTAATGTTATTTTTTGATGGTACTGGAATATTAGTAGTTTTTTGTTTTTAAAGTCTGACTTTGGGGTGTAAGATGTTTGAGCCTGGTTTTATGAACTTATTTCATTTAGTGAATTAAATTTTATCATTATATGAGCATGGTTTACTTGTAGATTCCAAACATGATGATCATTTAAGTTGAACTGAGTTTTCGAACTCTGCACTGATAACATAAACATCTAAAAAACGCGACATGCTCAACTAGGAAAACACGTACATGTGTATTATTTGTTTGAAAATAAAAAAAATCAAATGTAGTAAACCTGCACAAGGTGTCAAAAGGAAGGAAAAATACCATCATGATCAAAATAAAACTTTTGGACAAGCTAATGTACATCTCATATCCTGGTAACATGATACATAATACAAATACAAAAAATACTATACCAAAACAAATAGTCATTAGTCTGTTTGCCACCATGATAATAATGCCATATTGAATACCACATGTTATCGTGGATCAAAACTCCATAGACCATAGAAGGAATCTTTGATTTAACATAATTGAAGTCTAGTAGGGACAGCAAATACCACCTAATTAACCATTTGTTATTATGCACCCCATCCCACCAGGAATACACACATTGTATAACACTAAAGAATGACCAACCTTGGTTTTGACGGCAAATGAGTTAAACCCACAAGATGCAGTTGCTGAACAAATTATGAATTACAACAACTAACAAGATAACATCAAATACGAATTGAGTTACAAACAAAATAATAGCAACTAACAAGATGCAGTTGCTGAACAAAGCAAATAAAAAAAATTACAGTATGGATGCTGATAATGCTAAAAACGAACATATATTTCATAGCATTATCCTTCAAGAAAGACAAGCTTTTAGTTGCAATTGTTCTATTTACAAGTGATATTCGTTTAAATAATAAAAGGTGAAGACAAAAGACAGATTAAACGAAATGAAGACGCAAACGACCAAAAAGTTAAAAAGTACAAAGTACAATCAAAATGGTTCAAATTATTGATGAGAAACGTCTAAAAATTACAAGAGTACGAGCCGCAAAACGCAAAGTACAAGATATTAAATAGTACGAAAGGACGTTCGAAAATTCGGAACCGGAACATGAACCAACTATCAACGCGTGACGCAACGGAGCTAAAATTACAAATCAACTATGCACATGAATATAATATAATATATATAATTATATAAAATATATATATATATATATATATATATATATATATATATATATATATATATATATATATATATATATATATATATATATATATATTATATATTAAATAAATATGTCGACAAGCTAAGAGCCAAAAAGTATGTGACCAGGAAATGACGCCCATGCGATCGCATGGCCAGAAGGCACAAAACTCATGCGACCGCATGAGTTACTGTAGCAGGCCACATTCTTTAAATACAACGAATTCTGGCCGAATTTTTACACATAATTTTCAATCTCTCTTACTCTCAAATATATTTATATTTTAATTTTAATTATAATTTTAATATTAAAGTTTAATAATAAGGTTATAGTGGCGAATGTTGTAAGTGTGTAAGTCGAAATTCTGTCCGTGTAACGCTACGCTATTATTAATCATTGTAAGTTACGTTCAACCTTTTTAAATTAATGTCTCGTAGCTAAGTTATTATTATGCTTATTTAAATCGAAGTAATCGTGATGTTGGGCTAAATATTAAAGACGGGGTAATTGGGCTTTGGACCATAATTGGGGTTTGAATAAAAGAACGACACTTGTGAAAATTAGACTATGGGCTATTAATGGGCTTTATATTAACTAAATGATACATCATTAATTTAATATATAGACTTATAATTTGATGTATTTATATATAACCACATACGCTTGACTGGGTACGGTGGGCGGGATATCTATAAATACCAATAATTATTCATTTGACCGGACACGGGAATGGATTAATAATCAATAGACTTGTTAAAACAGGGGTGGATTACATTCAAGGGTAATTGGTGTAATTGTTAACAAAGTAGTAAAACCTTGGACTACACGCAGTCGATAACCTGGTGTATTCATTAAACAAAGTATTAAGACCTTGTTACAGTTCGAATCCCCAATTAGTTGGAATATTTGACTTCAGGTATAAGGATAATTTGACGAAGACTCTCGCACTTTATATTTATGACTGATGGACTATTATTGTAATGCCCCGTCCTAATCCATTTGGACGAAGTCACCAACATCTGGTCCCATTGCGATGATCGACTCCAAGTAATGTCTTTAAAATGAGCAAATGCACAGCAGAAGATTTCTTTCATACCTGAGAATAAACATGCTTTTAAGTGTCAACCAAAAGGTTGGTGAGTTCATAAGTTTATCATAAACAATAAAATTCATCATTTTGATAGACCACAAGATTTAAATGCTGCATGGTACAAATGGGCCCGAATCCTATACCCACCTGTAATGTACATGCGATATCTTTTAAGTACAGTACACCTTTCTCGTGTACGAAATCATTTTTCATAAATCTTAGTAACCATATCTCGTGCACAAAAATAACATACACATAACCTGTGTATAAAATTATTCTCTCGATACATAACAGTCACTTTTCATTGCTTTCATAGCTTGGCTTGGTAACCGACCTTAACATATAATGCACATAATAATATCCCCAAAACAAAACATCTCGTCTGTATAATAATCATATAAACTTCGAAGTACTAAACGCCACGCCCACTAGCCCTTCCGTCTAGTGAACATTCTGTGTGGGGGTGTTAAACCCAGTAGCTACCTTTAGGATTCGCGTGAATTAGGGCCATACCCGATTCTAATTCTTAGGTTACCAAGCAATAATAATCAGGGGAAAAATATTCACATCAATTGGTGGCAATTATCATGTCCACATAATTCAATAATAATCCACAGAACTTCTGTCTGCATAATAATTCATTCGAGGAATGTTTTGCTTGTGTCTATCTCGTCAAACATTTATAAAAGCATTTCATGTATTCACAGTTCAAAAATATATTTCAAAAGCATTTAATAAAGCAGTTGTAAAAATAACGCATGTATTCTCAGTCCCAAAAATGTAAAGAGGAAAAGGGACCAAATGAACTCACAATACGATATTTTGTAGTAAAAATATGCATACAACTGAACTGAACAATGCAAGGTTGGCCTCGGATTCACGAACCTATATTATTTATATATATATTAACACATATAATGGTAATCGACCAAATTCGTATATTATATCTTAAGTTATATATTTTATATATTTAATTTGTATATATATTTATAATGATTAATATTTATATAGTTATGTTAATATCTATATATAATTAGTATTATATTTAAAAATACTTAATTTGTTATATATGAATATTTATATAAAAATGTTATTATGAATAGTACATACTTATATATAATATTACTAAAAGTATATTTTTATATACAAAATATTTATTTGGTAATATAATATCAATAATAGTAATAAAAGTTGTATTTGCTTATAATAATAATAATAATAATAATAATAATAATAATAATAATAATAATAATAATAATAATAATAATAATAATAATAGTAACAACAAGAGTAATAATAAAAATAAGTAAAACTACCTCAAGAAAAAGTTCCAAAAATAATGTATAAGCCCGGGCTTGAACCCGCGACCTCCCGCTCACACGAAAACTACCCTAACCATTCAGCCAATTCTATTTTTTCTGAATTAAATCATAACCCAATATATATATATATATATATATATATATATATATATATATATATATATATATATATATACCCTGTTCTATCTATTACAGCCCACCAAGTTTTGTATAATTCGGCCCAATAGAGATTAATAGCCCAACATATTACCAAGCCCGATTAAAGATATGAAGAAGCCCAATTAATCAAAGGTTTATGGTTTCAGTTTTCTTACTTCTTCTTATTATCTAAAAAAAATATGCCACAAGTAGGGATTGAACCTGTGACCTCTCGGTTAACATGCACATACCCAAACCAAGTGACTACTCGATACATTCTTGAATTATTCTCCTCGTTTATTTATTTTAACCTACTGCTCCATCATTATCATCTATACACCTCATGTATCATCATCGAAATAATCATCATGCATCATTTCATCATAATCAGACATCACGTTCCTCACCATCATCGAATATTATCAATCGTCACCATTACTAAAAATAATCACTTCGGTATTTTTGCACAAATCACGAGCCCATATCCTATAACTTTACGAGGCCAACATCTTACTTTATATGTAACCAATTTCCAAGATTAAACGCCCAAGTTGAAACCCAATTAGCTACCCGAATCATTTTGGCCCAAAGTGTGATCCAATGGCTCGTTTAATTGAATACAATGGCGATTTAATAAGGATGTACGTGAGACAAGTTGGTCGACCCAAGTGATGCAGCTCAACAGTACGAAATAAAAAAAAAATAGCGTAGCACTTTGGAATTGTAACAAGAGATATTTTAGGTGAATAAAAATAAAACAAGTAGGGTTTTCATATTAAGGATTGCCTGCCATTACGAAGAAAGCAATCACTAATAGCCAAACTTGTTTATGTTTGAGTTTTAAAATACAAAAGTAAACAAGTGTGGTAGTAATAAAAAAATTGAAAAATAGAATTGAAGCAAGAAGCAGACGACAAACCAATATATATATATATATATATATATATATATATATATATATATATATATATATATATATATATATATATATATATATATATATATATATATATATATAACAACGAATTTTTATTGTTCATCATCTTTTTCCTTGTGGGTTTCGATTTGAATAAGAAACAGAAAAGTAGAGTGGCGATGAGGGTGGATGTGTAACATCCCGCATTTTTTCGTTAAATTATTTTTTTTTAACGCCGTCTTTTTTTTTATTTTATTATTTAATATCCTCAGTATCTCGATTCGTATCCTCCATTAGCTACATTCTTAAAATATTTTCGTTATTGGATTATAACGTCTCCCGTACTCCCGTATAATTCAAAATATTCGTTCGGTAAATTCCCGCACCCGACTACAAACTAGAGGGACTAGTTTTGCCAAAAAGACAAAGAGGTGACTAGCACTTTGACTAGTCAACCTCCTCCCCATCTTTCTTTTTCATTTCTTTTCCAATTTCTTTTCATACTTCTCCATTTTCTCTCAATCCTTCAAAAAGGAAATCATCATCCATTTCAAATCGATCAAGCTTCAATCCAAACAAATTACATATTTGGAATCCTTGCATCTTCCTCTTCGATTCCATACCGATTTCATCAAATTTGGGTAACTTTCTAAAATCACTAGATTTCTTTAAATTCATGTTCTTGACTTAAAAGTGTGTCAATTAGTGTCTATGGCTCATCGTGATGTCGTGTATGTAATTTGTATGCTCGATTCGTTGTTTTTGGTGTAACTAGTTCATTATGAAAATTTGCTTGCTAAATCTTTGATTTTGAATGATCAAATGTTGTTAGATTGTTAAAGTGCATGTTTTAAAAGTGTTACTAGTATCATTAGCTTCGTTTTGATGTATAGGTTGATTAAGAAAACTCCAAAAACATGATTAGTGATTTTGTGAACTTGGATTAGGGTTTGATAAGCTTTAGATGAACTTTTGATGCACCAAATGCTATGAAATATTGTAGATAAGAATTTTGTTGCAATGTGTGTATGATTACCTTCGAAACGGCATATCATACATGTAAATTGGTTGCCCGAATCATAAAATGCGTTTTAGAACTTGAAACTTTGATTATGAACGTTTGATGCGGTTTTTGGTTGTTGTTAGTGATGAATTGCTTGATGAAATGTGCTTAGTTGTTTTCCTTGTCAAATTACCTTTCTAATGATATAGGTTATGCGTTTTAAGTGTTTTCGGTGCATGAAATGTGTTATATTGTATTTTGGTTCGTGACTTGGACCATTTTTTTCTGCAAACTGCATGATTCCCAGGTATTGCGCGCCGCGCATTTACCCGCGCGCCGCGCAGAATCAGAGATCCCAGATGTTTGCCTTCTTGGTTGAGTTCTGACCAGAAATTGCACTTGGGTGCGCGCCGCGCAAACGCCCCAGGCCACTCTCTTTTGTTTTTAAATGTCACAAAAATGTTTCCGCTTAACTAAAACTCCGTTTAACATGAAACTTGACTATTAGGCTCTTATATGACTTCTCGTCTTGGGAAAATTGTCGGATACCCGACCCGACCCCGTTGACTTTGACTTTGACCAAGTTTGACTTTTAGTCAAACTTAACCAAACGATTATACAATCGTTCTAACATACTTAACTACTTGTATCGTGCATGAAACTTGACAAATTGATTCACATGCTACATAATCGAGTCGTAACGAGCCATAGGACTAATTGAGCAACTTTGACCCTTCGTGACTATCGTTATTGATACAACCTATTTGTTTAGGTCGAGACTAGCGTTGTCCTTTGCGCACATTACTTGTTGAAGTACTTATTTACTCTTGCAATCAAAGGTGAGATCATAGTCCCACTTTTTAATCACTTTTATTCTTTACATCGTGGGCTGAGAAACACATACATTTCATACTTATTTACTTTTCATGCTTTTACATTGTGAACAAATACGAATACAAAGATGCATACGAGTTTGAACAAAAGTCCTCAATCCAATTATCATTAGTTCCACTTGCAGGGTGTAAGTGTAAGCGTGTAATTATGTTGTGTGGCCATACGGGTTTAACAAACCCTCATTCAGACGGTTCGCTACCGTTAGTGAATGAAATATAATTTCAACAATGTATAGTGTAAGTTCTAACACTAAATTCAAAATTCAGAGGGAAGATTCGGTTAAGCCTTGATAATTGGGTGCTCGTGATACAAATACTATTTTGGAATGTGAACGATTTTGGTTAAGCAATTCATAAAGAACCTTGTGGTTCAATACAATTTACTTACTAAACCTATGATTTCACCAACGTTTTCGTTGACAGATTCTTCTATGTTTTTCTCAGGTTTTTGAATGCTTAAGTGATACATGCTTCCGCACTCTTTTGATACTTGCTTGGATGTCGAGTATACATGCATTTTGGAGCATCTTTTGAACTTATTTAAACTGTGTCGCATAGTTCTCATTTGTACTTATAACGTTGTAACTTAACTTGTGGTCAATTATCTTTGTAAACTTTGAAACAATCTTTACACTTGAATGGATGCGACATATTTTGGGTCAAACGTCTGTTTTAAAGACTTATGACCAGGTAATGGGACCTACATAGTCGACGCCGTCACTTGACGATTTGTCGGGGTCGCTACAAGTGGTATCAGAGCCTTGGTTGTAGGGATTTAGAGTTCATTTGTGTCCACCCCGAGTCATAAGGTACATAGGTGAATCTAGACTACAACCGGCATATAGACTGAAGTAGGAATTACTTGACTATTTGTGCATTTATACTCGAACTCTTCTATCATATCTAACTCGTATTCGATCTTGATCTTACGTTGATAAATTTTGTTGATGCGCCACCTTGACTTTATGAAGTAATGTTAAATGCACATTAGAATCAGGGTAATATAATTTCCGGAATTATGTTACGGTGATTCACATGGACGTTCCGACATTATGACATAAAGAATTTAGGGCGAGTCAAGGAAAATTTTCTCTCTATCCTTATTCCATACTCCGGTTAGTATTGTTGAAAATACTAACCAACGATATTCTTGTGTCATGAAGGAACAATGGCTCGTCGACGCGCTCCTCCCGAAACTCCCGAACAAGCCCTCCAACGTATGATAGCCACTGCCGTGGATGCGGCCATGGCCGGTCACTCCTCCAACAACAACAATAACAACAATCATCACAACAACAGCAATGGAGCCGGAAATTCCAACGAAGGATGCTCCTATAAGAATTTCATGGGGTGCAAACCTCACACTTTTGATGGAACCGGGGGACCGGTTGTGCTCACCCGATGGTTTGAGCAAACGGAAGCCGTCTTTAGCATAAGCGGTTGTCGAGACCAAGACAAGGTTAGATATTCCACTCACACCTTCGCCGGTATCGCTCTCACATGGTGGAATTCGTATGTACAATCGGTGGGTATCCACGAAGCCCACACTCTCTCTTGGGCCGACTTAAGAGGAAAGATGATCACCGAATATTTTCCTCGCGAAGAAACCCGAAGGCTCGAACAAGAACTAAGAGCTCTGAAAGCGGTCGGGAACGACCTTAAGGCCTATAATCAACGATTCTCCGAACTTGCTTTGATGTGCCCAAATCTTGTGAACCCCGAATCTTTAAGGGTTGAACTTTACATGGATGGTCTCCCCAAGAGCATCAAACAAGGAGTAATGTCATCCAAACCCGCTAACCACCAAGAGGCTTTGAATATGGCCCGCCAATTGATTGAAACAGTGGACGAGATTGAAGTGCCGGCACCTAAAGCCGAGGATAAGTCGGGTGACAACAAAAGAAAATGGGAAGCCCCCCAATCAAGCAATTACAACAACCCCGTCAAGAAGCCCTTCATTCCCAACGGCAAGAAAGGTTATACCGGACACCTACCGTATTGTAACGAGTGCTACAAACATCATTTAGGTGAATGTGGCAAACCATTTTGCTTGAAGTGTCAAAGAAGTGGCCATGTAGCCCACGATTGTAGGAATACCACTCCCGTCGCTCAAAAGGAGCACAATGCACCCAAGACGGGTGTTTGTTTTGAATGTGGCCAACCGGGTCATTTTAGGAGTGCGTGCCCAAATAAGAAAATCAACCCCAACACCCGCCGTTGAACCTCCAACATCGACACCTAGGATGCCCGAGACGACGATGGACTAGTCACGGGTACGTTTCTTCACAACCAACCGTATATTTCATACTTATTCAATTCGGTTACAGCTAGACGTTTTATAACCAAGACTTTGACTCGTACCCTTTGCACTCCACCTTTTTCCCCTAGACACTACTTAGGCAATTTAAGTGACCAACGGAAAATATTGTGTGCCTATAAATTTTATTGGAGGATATACGTTAAGACTTTTGACTTGACACCTATAGAACTAGGGAGCTCGGAACCTATTCGTTAAAAAAAAAAAAAAAAAAAAAAATGTTTCCCCATCATCTTGTATAGATTATTGTGAACTGAGTAATTTTCGGTTGGAAACCGATACCCTCTCCCTCGCATCCATGACCTCATGATTTCTTGCATGAATCCCGTGTGTATTCCAAAACGACCTCCGTTCCGGTTATCATCAATTGGGGGTTAAGGGAGACAATGTCTCCTGAGTCTTTTCCGAACTCGCAACGTTAGTTGTAAATCTCTCTTAGAACCATTCGATTTATCCAAGGCTCGTCCGTATCCATAAACCTCCTAAACCACGTATGCAAACTTATCTAGACAAATCTGTTATCGTATTTATAGATGACATCTTAACTTATTCAAGTAAAGAAGGAAAACGAACAACATCACCATCTTACGCTCGAACTTTTGAGAAAAGAGCAACTCTATACCAAATTCTCCAAGTGAGAATTTCTGTTGAACGAAGTCCAATTTTCTAGACCATAATGTTAATGGTCAAGGCATTACAATCAATCTCGAAATCAAGCCACATGTAATCAGGAAACTCTCCCCACTCAGACTTGTATTCGTAAAATCTTAGATCTCGTCTGTTACTACCGAAGATTCATTTTTGACTTTTCTCGTGTTACACGACTTTTAAACTCGTTAACTCACTAAGGAAAAACTATAAACCTCTCCGTGTTCGAGCCTTGAGCGTGATTCTTCACACCAACATTTCTAGTTAAATTCGTTATTTTGCACGAAGAAGTCGAATACTAAATTGTGGATCCGATCAATTTTCTCGTCATCACGTACCACACTACACACCTCTGATATTTCACCGTTACCGTCTGATATTACTGGAATTTAAGATAACACACAATCCAACGATACTTCACTCTTCTTTGACTTAACGCCCTTGTGTTTCTGATAATCGGCCAACTATTATTCAACCCCGAACTATACAACTACTTGTACTATCTCGTTTCTCTTTCAGACTTCAACTTTTGACAACTAGAGGCACGTTATGGCAACCTCGAGATGTAAGCTCATCCTATTCAAAGTTCTCATTTCGCTCCTATCTTTATCGCTCGCACTTCCGTATAAGGAAACTTTTGTAACATTTCTCAATGGATAGAGAAACTCTTCATATTACATTAGTATTCGCCACGAGGGTGAATAGTCCTAACGAACATTTTTGAGCCCTAACTAACTTGTTCAAACATATCTTAAGGAATTCTTTTTCTAATATGGTGTACCATTGCCAATGCCAATTACCTCGGATCAAAATACTCGTATCGCTTCTAGTTTTGCAAGAAACCTTGGGAACCCGCTTAGACATGAGTACCGCGTATCTCTCACAAACCGACGAACCGAGCAAACGAACGATTTACATCCTGGAAGGACATGTTTCAAACTCGCATTATCGCTTTTAGTTGATCCCTCATACTACGATAGTTACCGTTCTTGTACTAACGCCGCACTTCCGAAACCCTATATGACCGCAAATGTCATACCCCTATTCGTTGGACCAACGCATGTGGCAAACAAACACCGAAATCTGAACTACATCAGGAAACAACAATTGAGATCATTCAAGTCCGAGAAGGGCTCGAGACGACCCGTAGTCGCCAAAAGAGTTATACCAAACTTAGATGAAAACCTCACAAAATCCCAGTGTGTAACCGCGAAATATTGAGAAACCGCACCTTGGAAAGGTGTAATCCATTTTGGGAAATCGAGGAGGGTTATATTCGCAATATTTAACCTTTTGAAACTTTGGGGCGTATTGGAACCGCTCCCTACCGTTTAGAACTGCCGACTCAATTAAGTTTCCGTTTACCTTACATTTTGTGTAACAAACTTAGAAACGTGTCCTGCGGAACAGGAACGTGCAATCATTCTAAATGCACCAACTATTGATGACAAACTCCGCTTCATAGGAAAACCGGCTGAACATGTGGATCGTAGAACCAAACCTTACTACTACGTAACACCCCGACTATTCAGATTCGTGGAAATGCCTAAGGATGTATCTTCACTTCTCCGTAGATTGAACAACACTATGTCTCGAGTAAGAGACATCGACTGTTACTTCCAACTAAATTTCGGGACGAAATTTCTTTTGAGGTGTGGATAATGTAACATCCCGCATTTTTCTGTTAAATTATTTTTTTTAACGCCGTCTTTTTTTTTTTATTATTATTTAATATCCTCAGTATCTCGATTCGTATCCTCCATTAGCTACATTCTTAAAATATTTTCGTTATTGGATTATAACGTCTCCCGTACTCCCGTATAATTCAAAATATTCGTTCGGTAAATTCCCGCACCCGACTACAAACTAGAGGGACTAGTTTTGCCAAAAAGACAAAGAGGTGACTAGCACTTTGACTAGTCAACCTCCTCCCCATCTTTCTTTTTCATTTCTTTTCCAATTTCTTTTCATACTTCTCCATTTTCTCTCAATCCTTCAAAAAGGAAATCATCATCCATTTCAAATCGATCAAGCTTCAATCCAAACAAATTACATATTTGGAATCCTTGCATCTTCCTCTTCGATTCCATACCGATTTCATCAAATTTGGGTAACTTTCTAAAATCACTAGATTTCTTTAAATTCATGTTCTTGACTTAAAAGTGTGTCAATTAGTGTCTATGGCTCATCGTGATGTCGTGTATGTAATTTGTATGCTCGATTCGTTGTTTTTGGTGTAACTAGTTCATTATGAAAATTTGCTTGCTAAATCTTTGATTTTGAATGATCAAATGTTGTTAGATTGTTAAAGTGCATGTTTTAAAAGTGTTACTAGTATCATTAGCTTCGTTTTGATGTATAGGTTGATTAAGAAAACTCCAAAAACATGATTAGTGATTTTGTGAACTTGGATTAGGGTTTGATAAGCTTTAGATGAACTTTTGATGCACCAAATGCTATGAAATATTGTAGATAAGAATTTTGTTGCAATGTGTGTATGATTACCTTCGAAACGGCATATCATACATGTAAATTGGTTGCCCGAATCATAAAATGCGTTTTAGAACTTGAAACTTTGATTATGAACGTTTAATGCGGTTTTTGGTTGTTGTTAGTGATGAATTGCTTGATGAAATGTGCTTAGTTGTTTTCCTTGTCAAATTACCTTTCTAATGATATAGGTTATGCGTTTTAAGTGTTTTCGGTGCATGAAATGTGTTATATTGTATTTTGGTTCGTGACTTGGACCATTTTTTTCTGCAAACTGCATGATTCCCAGGTATTGCGCGCCGCGCATTTACCCGCGCGCCGCGCAGAATCAGAGATCCCAGATGTTTGCCTTCTTGGTTGAGTTCTGACCAGAAATTGCACTTGGGTGCGCGCCGCGCAAAAGCCCCAGGCCACTCTCTTTTGTTTTTAAATGTCACAAAAATGTTTCCGCTTAACTAAAACTCCGTTTAACATGAAACTTGACTATTAGGCTCTTATATGACTTCTCGTCTTGGGAAAATTGTCAGATACCCGACCCGACCCCGTTGACTTTGACTTTGACCAAGTTTGACTTTTAGTCAAACTTAACCAAACGATTATACAATCGTTCTAACATACTTAACTACTTGTATCGTGCATGAAACTTGACAAATTGATTCACATGCTACATAATCGAGTCGTAACGAGCCATAGGACTAATTGAGCAACTTTGACCCTTCGTGACTATCGTTATTGATACAACCTATTTGTTTAGGTCAAGACTAGCGTTGTCCTTTGCGCACATTACTTGTTGAAGTACTTATTTACTCTTGCAATCAAAGGTGAGATCATAGTCCCACTTTTTAATCACTTTTATTCTTTACATCGTGGGCTGAGAAACACATACATTTCATACTTATTTACTTTTCATGCTTTTACATTGTGAACAAATACGAATACAAAGATGCATACGAGTTTGAACAAAAGTCCTCAATCCAATTATCATTAGTTCCACTTGCAGGGTGTAAGTGTAAGCGTGTAATTATGTTGTGTGGCCATACGGGTTTAACAAACCCTCATTCAGACGGTTCGCTACCGTTAGTGAATGAAATATAATTTCAACAATGTATAGTGTAAGTTCTAACACTAAATTCAAAATTCAGAGGGAAGATTCGGTTAAGCCTTGATAATTGGGTGCTCGTGATACAAATACTATTTTGGAATGTGAACGATTTTGGTTAAGCAATTCATAAAGAACCTTGTGGTTCAATACAATTTACTTACTAAACCTATGATTTCACCAACGTTTTCGTTGACAGATTCTTCTATGTTTTTCTCAGGTTTTTGAATGCTTAAGTGATACATGCTTCCGCACTCTTTTGATACTTGCTTGGATGTCGAGTATACATGCATTTTGGAGCATCTTTTGAACTTATTTAAACTGTGTCGCATAGTTCTCATTTGTACTTATAACGTTGTAACTTAACTTGTGGTCAATTATCTTTGTAAACTTTGAAACAATCTTTACACTTGAATGGATGCGACATATTTTGGGTCAAACGTCTGTTTTAAAGACTTATGACCAGGTAATGGGACCTACGTAGTCGACGCCGTCACTTGACGATTTGTCGGGGTCGCTACAGGATGATGGTTGGTGATTAGTGAAGGTTGATGGTGGCCGAAGGTTGTGATGGTTCAAGGTGGTGGCGATTTGTTTGGGTCTTCGTACAAGAATAGGAGAGGAGTGGCGTATGGGGTTGTTCACGGTGGCGATCATGGGTTCAAGTAGTAGAATAACTTAAAAATGGTGGCGGTTTGGATCTCTCAAAGGAGAACAACAAGGTGAAATGGGTTTCACGGTTGTTTGGGGTGAAACTGAAAAGAAAGAAAAAATATATGATTAAATGGCAGATTGTGTATGTGTATAAGTGGGTTTCGTTGTGGGGTTTAAAGATGGTTTGGTTTAATTGTGTTTGGGTCGAACATGAGGTTCGATGTTGGTAGTGTGTGATTGTTTAAAACATAAAAATAATCAAGTAATTGGTTGATGTTGTGAAAAGAAGAAGAAGAAGCATGAGGATGGTGAAGTGATGGAGTCAAGGGAATATAACATATAGATATTCATGATATGGTTTGGTGATAGTTCTCCATTTAACCAGATTAATAAACTGGAAGTGGGAGATATATAATAATAGTAATAATATTAATAATAAAATAATAATAATAAATTAATACAATAATGTATACTAAATGAGGAACGTGAAGTCAAATGAAAAATAGTGTAGCCAACTCACTAGCAATCATTCAAATTAAGTATAGTAATCTTAAAAATCAATCAATTAAGCACAGTGGTATGATTGAAATCGATAACAGAATTTGAGAATATAATATAATAATAATTATAATATAATTTAGATATAAAACGTGTGATTAAGTTAGCCGTCGTCTATTATTTCAATTACGGACTGAAATTCGTGCTCCGTTGATAATGAATAAAAGTATACAGAAAAATCTCAAATTTTTATAATAATTATCTTTGTTTATTTTCATCATTATGGTATAAAATTCGATCCTTAGTTTATTAAATAAAAATTACATCAACTGTCCCTCTCATTTCTGGGAAAAATATAAAAAGTGTTAAAATTAAATAACTAGATCCTAAATACATTTTTAGTAATCCTAAAATTTATAGAACTCATTTTCGGATCACCGTTTATTTTAAAATCATATAAGTTCGAATTAAACTTCTCTAAATAATAATCGAAACGTCCAACGAGTATTACAATAATTAAATAATTATATTTAATATACTCTATACATATATTTATATTTATTTTTATATGTATACACATTTATTACAAATAATAGTTCGTGAATAATCGAGAACAGTCGAAGGTCAACCTTACAGAATTTGCTTATCGTGTCAAAAGTATTAAATCATATCAAGAGTTTGGTTTAAAATTAGTCGAAATTTTTCGGGTCACTACAGTACCTACCCGTTAAAGAAATTTTGTCCCGAAATTTGAGTGAGGTCGCCATGGCTAACAATAAAAATGTTTTCATGACGCATATGAGTTGATAAATAGAGTTTTATCATCATTGAGTAATATGGATAAAACAATTCGATTACGCGAAGAGTATAAGTGAAGCTATCACAAAAGATTGAAATGAAGAAGTAAAGATTTGTCTTAGCTTTTGACGTAGTCAGGTTGAATTCAGAAAATAAGGTGCGTCTTAACTTTTGGCGTTGTCATTGTTGAATTCTGGAATTCAAGGGATTTAAAGAAAATTTTCGTAATCTAAAAGATTTGATTCTTCGGCGAATAAAGAAATTAAGATCTCTATAATTAAATACGAGGATCTGCCTTGATTACTCTGTCTGATATTTCCATTATAAATTAAACTCTTCCGTTCCCTTATTCTCACCATTCCTATACTTTCTCTTTTAGTTCATACATCCAAAAGATTGTGAAAGTGCTTAATCCCGTTCTAATCCGTGATATTTTCCTAATTATTATTTCTGTTATCCTTCTTTTCAAACTTCCACCAGAAAAGTCTGTTTACTTTTACTATTACCTTGGGGTGATACTATTATTAATTCTACCGCGTCTTTATATTGCTATTCGTATTAATATTCACGGTTTGTAATCTCCGTGTTGTTATTGGGCTTTATATTTTCTCTTATATTTTGGAGCTCTTTTGCCTTTTTATTCTCTTCCCGACCTCTAGTAAAGCGAGTAATGGTCCAGACTTCGTAAGTATGGAGTTTCGAATGAACTTAATGTTCTAAAAAAGAAAGAACGTAATAGCACGACTTGATTTGTTAAATTACCAGAATCACGGAGAATAGAACTATCAAGAATATATTTTCTTGATATGTTCAGAAGTTAATCAGAATGAAAGAGTTATGTAACATGACACATGATGACGTTATAATCTGTGAATCATCATGTTCCATTTAGAAACTCAGCACGACTTACTGTAATATAATCACGTTGATCAAGTGTGATTATATTATACTAACTCATGCATCAGTTTCCAACATTACTTCAATAACATTCATATTTTAAGCTCGAAAGTTTGCAGAATATAGAAACTAACAGTTTCTATATGATGTAACACTGATAACACGAAGAGATTAATGATTTCATATAAGAATAGTTATGAAAATATCTTCAGAAATATGGAGGATATTTATAATGAAAGATACGATGATTTCTTGGAATTTCTAATATCGAAGGATGGTGAAGAAAATTTGTCCTCGAGAGTTTGGAGTCAGAAGCAAGGTATTGGCTAAAGATTTCATTAGAAACAGAATCATCAGGATTCTTAATGTACAAGTTTAGTCCTTGTGATTTGTTCAGAGACTCCTTCGTAGTTTGCTCAATCAGTTTTTGTTTTCCAACTTTTTCTGAGCTTTGCCAACATACAATTCTTTATCATCAACTTTTGGCTGTTGAGGTCGTTTACAGTTTTTGTTGCTTCATTCAACTTTTCAAAACTCAGAGTATTAATTCACAGACTGGGTGCTTTTCAGAATTTCAGAATGAAAGATCATAGTTCTAAGAGATAAATGTTATACATATAACTGTTGATGTAGATATGCTGTGAGTTTTCAAAGTACTGATTGCTGATTCCTGGTAATTGGTATGGCAGTTCTCGTTACAAGATGCGGATGAGTATATGATAGGGTTTCAATGAGTAAATATAATAATTTATCAGAGAGATTTAAGCCAAGAAGCAACGAGGTTGATGGTACGTCTGCTGGTAATATGGTGAAATATAAAAGGTTCCCTGGTAACAATAAAAGAGCACGCATATATATCAAGGTTATAATAAGGTTGTTTCGAACGAAAATTTGAAGTTGACTTGTTGGAGCTGTGACAAAATTGACTAATTTTAAAAGGATTTGCATTGTTATTTTCGGAAATAACAATGCCAAAGGAGCTATTATCGATACGTGTTAAACGTTTACCCATATTCCGAGTGTTTTCATGTGCATAACTATATGCATAAATCTTTTCTTCTGTAGATGAAACGCGGTTGGTTCATCCTCTAGATTGCGGTGTTTTCAAGAATCATGAAAGGTTTGAACGCATATTGTAATCGTCAAGATACAAATGAGGTTTAAGATGAAGTCAAGTGGCAAACTTGAAAAAGTGTTTAGTTTCATATGTTGTAATCAATATTTTAATTCATTTTAATTGTCCAATATTATTAGTCCACAGTCGATAGTCCACAGTTGACAGTCCCATAATTCATATATAGTTTAATATATAATATTCGAATTAATTAATACGTATCGTGACCCATGTACATGTCTCAGACTCGATCACAACTCAAACTATATATATTATTGTAGAATCAACCTCAACCCTGTATAGCTAACTCCAGCATTACTACATATAGAGTGTCTATGGTTATTCCAAATAATATATATAGATGCGTCGATATGATATGTCAAAACCTTGTATACGTGTCCCGATATTTAAAGTGCGTAAAATAAATAACAGAAATTAAATGACGATAAATAAAATTGCGAGAATTAAAATTATGATAAATAAAATGCCATAAATAAATTGCGATAAAGAAAAGGTAATACGGAAATAACAGTTAGCTAGGAACAGTTAGCTAGGATTTTGTTAGCGTGGATTCTTAACAAAATTTTCTCATGGTTAATTTGTTTGTTTCTAACAAATTTTATTTTTGTCCAATGTTTTCTTCATTATGCCACTTGTTAGATTCTGATAGATCAAAATCTAAATATGAAATTGAATGAAAAGGGTTATTCTGCATTGAACGGATACGTATATCGGTGGTTGTAAATAGGATAGTAATGACTGTTGAAAGGACCCATTCATATACATTATAAATGATTCACAATAGTTGATTACATCGCGAGGTATTTGACCTCTATATGATACGTTTTACAAACATTGCATTCATTTTTAAAAGACAAACTTTATTTACATCTAAAATTGACGGCATGCATACCATTTCATATTACATCCAACTGTAATTGACTTAATATTAATCTTGATGAACTCAACGACTCGAATGCAACGTCTTTTAAAGTATGTCATGAATGACTCCAAGTAATATCCTTAAAATGAGCTAATGCACAGCGGAAATTTCTTTAATACCTGAGAATAAACATGCTTTAAAGTGTCAACCAAAAGGTTGGTGAGTTCATTAGTTTATCATAATCAATCATTTCCGTAATAGTAATAGACCACAAGATTTCATATACATAAACGTTTTAATAAAAATATTCTAAGTGGTTGAGCACTTGGTAACCATACTTAACATTTAATCAACGTCGCATATTCCCTTTATTATGAAATCTCACTACACTGTACCAAGTGTAGTCACTGGAATGAAGTACCGTGCAACCGTTGAATACTGGTCGTCCAGTCCAGTTGGAGTTGTCCGGCCCGATAGATCTATCAACAGGATTCGCGTTTACAATACCGCATGTAAATGGTAGTTACCAAGCTATTAGGGAAAAATATGCAAAGTGGTACAACTCAACGTAGAATATGTTTTTAGTACTTGTGTCCATTTCGTAAAACAGTTATAAAACAGTGCATGTATTCTCAGCCCAAAAATATATATAAAAAAAGGGAGTAACGAAACTCACAATACTGTATTTCGTAGCAATTATGTATATGACGGCACTGAACAAGTGCAGGGTTTGTCTCGGATTCACGAACCTATATTAAGTATATATATTTATATGTTGATCAATATCTGTCTAACAATTTAGGTCAAGTCGTAGTGTATCACAATCCTAATGCTCGAGACCGACATGCAAAAGTCAACAAAAGTCAACTTGACCCAAAATGACTTCCAAAATCTATACATGTTTATTATATAACTTATATATAGTCGTTTTATATATTTAAATATATTTATCAGATCTTATTATACTAAATAATACAAGTCATTTATTAATAAATAAAAATTTATATTTAAATTCATATATGATAAAAATATACTTTTATATATTTCAAGTAATAAAATTTATAAAATTCACTTAATATCATAAAAATATAGTGGTATGTATTATTAATGTAATTATATTACGTGTGGTAAAAATATCTTTGTACGCATATTTATTTGATAAAATAATATTGATAATAATAATAATGATAAAAATAATAAAATGATAGTTTCAATAAAAATATTAATTTTTAGTAATAAAGATAATTTTAGTAATAACATCAACTGATAACAATTATAATAATCGTTTTAATAATAATATTAAAATTAATAATAATTCAGTTGACCATATCTTATAATCCGTTCATCGAACCCACACGATTTCTAAATGAAAAGTTATTAATTTTTCTTTAGCTTTTCAATGACATGCATATCATATATACTCGAGCACTAGTTAGGGATACACTATTAATATATAAAAGATAAGATATGAATGCTCACGTATCAATATTGTGATTCAATATTGCAGGAAAGTACGTAGACACAACGAAAATGATAAACGTTAGGTTGACCTCACGAGCAATACCCTCGAACAATACCCATAACCTCTATAGATATAACCCATAATTTCCTTAGCTCTATCCCGTTTGAAAACTTATTTTGAAATTGTCTGAATATAACTCCGTCGTAGTATTTTATGTATACTAATAATATCTTGAAATAATACTAAGTAAATATATATATGTAATTCGATTGAGAGAGTTTAGAGAAATATATTTTCAAGTTTCTATGAAATAATGAAACCTATTGAATTCTATTTATAATAGATTTTTAAATTATTAAAGTGAATTATTAAAGTATGAATTATTAAAGTGAATTATTAAAGTATGAATTATTAAAGTGAATTATTAAAGTGAATTATTAAAGTGAATTATTAAAGTTAAAATAAAGTAAAAGTAAAGTAAAAATAAAGTAAAGGTAAAGTTAAAGTATAGTAAAAGTATAAAACTATGTACGTATAATACGCGTATAAATATATTTAATATTAATTTAAATCGTTATATCATAAAACATTTTAGAAAAGTAGAATTATATATATTCATAATAGGTTTCAAGTTTTTAAATTACAGTCTGTTGGTGAAGCATGGGATAAAGTCCAAAGGTTTAATAAACGTATGAAATCATCTTAATGAAAAATGTCGAGTTACTTAACTTGTCGATATCCAACATCTAAGTTATTTACACTCCATGTTCTTACTTATAGCTCACTTTACCATTTTCCGAATATTGTCAAAAAGAATAGATTTCTTAAATCACAGTGGACCTCATAACATTGGCTCGTAATCATATCATAATGTATCAGATAATTCAATCATTTGATATTAACTCTTAATTCTGTCGATAAATATATCGAAACAAATACGTTCATGTAAAGTATCATATATCTAATACTTTGTTAATGTTTTCAGTTAATATTATATATTATATATACATATCTATATACACATAATTGTTCGTGAATCGTCGAACACAGTCAAAGGGTAATTGATTACATGAATGTAGTTCCAAACTTTTTGAGATTCAATATTACAAATTCTGCTTATCGTGTCAGAAACATATAAAGGTTAGGTTTAAATTTGGTCGGAAATTTTCGGGTCGTCACAGTACCTACCCGTTAAAGAAATTTCGTCCCGAAATTTGATCGAGGTCGTCATGGCTAACCATAAAAATGTTTTCATGATGGATATGTTTTGATAGATAGTATTTTATTACCATAGAGTAATATGGATAAAATGATCCGATTACTCGAAGTGTATGAGTGAAGCTATCACAAAATAGTGGAATGAGGAAAATAAGTTTCGTCATAATTTTTGACGTAGTCATGGTTGAATTCCGGAATTCAAGGGATTCAAAAAAAAAATCTTGGAGATCTATAAGATCTATTTCTTCGAGATTTAAGGAAATTAGGATCTCTTTAATTAAATGCGATGATCTGTCCCGATTACTACGTCTGATATTTCCCTTATATATTTACCTTTTCCATTCCATTAGTTTTTACCACTTCTATACTCAATTCCAATTTCAAAAGATTGCGAAAATACTTAATCCAGTTCTAATCCTTGTCCTTATCCTTACTATCGCAACAATCATTTTCCTTTTCCAACTTCCGCCGGAGGAATCTGTTTTCTTCTACTTCGCCCTTGGGGTTATAGTGTTTTTAATTCTCCCTTGTCTTTATGTTGCGATAAACATTGATATACACGGTTTGTAATTTATGTGTTGTTATTGGACTTTATATTCTCCCTTACATTTTGGAGTTTCATACTTTTGTTGTCTCTTCCCGGCTTTAAGTCAAGCGAATAATGGTCCAGAATTAGTAGGTATGAAGTTTTGGATGAACATAGTTAATGTTCTAAGAAGGAAATCGTAATAGTACGATCTTGATTTGGCAAATTACCAGAATATCCGGAAAGATAGAACTATCAAGAAGATATGTTCTTAATATGTTTGGAGATTTGGTAGAATGTAAGAGTCGTGTAAATGGCACATGATGACGGTATGTTCTGTGAATCATCACGTTCCATTAGAAACTCAGCATGAATTACTGTAATATACTCACGTTGATCAAGTGTCATTATATTATACTAACTCATGCTTCAGTTCCCAACACTACTTCAAAACATTCATATTTGAATTTTTTTTTCAGAATTTAGAAACTAACACAGTTTCTTTTATGTTGCAAATATTATGGAGAGATAAATGATCTCAGATAAGAATAGTTGTGAAAATATCTCCATAAATATGGAGAATATGTATAATGAAAGATACGAAGATATCTTATAATATTTAAGATAAGATGATGATGAAGAATAAGGTCCGCAAAGGTTTAGAGTCAGGAGCAAGGTATTCGTTAATGACTTCGTCAGAAACAGAATCATCAAGATTCTTTAAATACAGACTTTGGTCCTTGTATTTGTCCTTGGTCTCCTTCACGGTCTGCTCAATCCATTGTTCAGTACCAACTCTTCTCTTTTTCTGGGCTTTACCAACACATTATTCTTTGTCATCAAACTTTTGACTGTTAAAGTCGTTTACAGTTTCTGCTACTTCATTAGCATTTCGAGAACTAATTCACAGTTTGAGATGTTTTTCAGAAACTTCACATTCGAAGTGTGTAAGTTTAGGAGATAGACGTTATATGTATATATAACTATTGAAGTAGAAACGCTGCGAAATTTCAGAATACTGATTGCTGATTTTCAGTAATTGGTATGGCAATTCTTGTTGCAAGATGCGGATGAGTAAGAGATGGAGTTTCAATGAATAAGTATAGTGACTTTTCGGAGAGGTTTAAGTCGAAGGTTAATGAAGTTGTTGATAAGTTTACTGCTAATGTGGTGAGATATGAAAGGTTCCCCAGTAACGATGGTGAAAGGGCAGCGTATCTATCGAAGTTATAATAAAATTAGTTTTACTGAAAAGTCGAAGTTGACTTGTTGGAGCTGTGAAAAAACTGGCTACTTTGAAAAGAATCGTAAGGTTGTTTTTGCTAATAAATGCTAAAGAATTCAACGTGGGTACGTGTTAAACTATAACTATGGGTTCGAGAGTTTTTCAGGTACAAGACTTCGGGTAATGTGTGATTGGATCATCATCTCGATTGTTTCTTATTTGAAGTGTCTTCCGAAATTTCGAAGTGTTTTAAATGCAGCTTGTCATTGTCAATATCCAAAGGATAAATTCGTCATAAATATCGATTGATTCTCGTATCCTTTTGAGTGTTACAATTAAAAGTGATGGTCTATCACAGTTTTGAAGTCAAAGTATGGCTTTGAAAAAATGTAAGGATCTAAGAGTGATGGTTTTGCTTATATCTCGAGTTGCATTCTGAGATTTCAAAAATCAGAATAGGTGATTGAATTTGAATGAGTATGGTTGTTTTGATTTCTTATAAAAGAAGGTATACTGTTGTGAAAATAGGGAGTATAGTTGATGATTTACTGAATTAGAATCGAAGAATGTAATATATTAATTGTGCATTTATATATCTCTCGGGTATTACCTACCCGTTAAAAAAAATGTCACAAATAATATTTTGAACAAGAATTTTTCATTACAGTCTTTATGAAAATATATGTATGTATATATTCTTCAGATGTAATACAGATTTAATGAGTTAATATCATATTAAGCTCATTTGATTTTCGGCTTGGATTAGTAAAGAATAATCTCTAAAATATTAGAGATTACATAATCTTCGCGGAGTATTTCGCTAATGTAATCAATACTTCAATATTTATTCTTATAGATATTTCCTTAGTGAATTATGTTGATGCTCATAGAACTCTTGCTAACTTCACAAGATACGAATGTTGTTTTCCAGTAAGTTTCGAGTACATTGAAGATGAAAGTGTAAAATCAAACATGTTATTGAATGATACACTTGGATTATTATGAAACCGAATTCATTTAATTGAATCAAAGATTGTAGTTATGATGGTTAGGTTGTTAACGAAGGATGTACATCATAGCATATTAGTAATATGAATTTAACTGAGTAGTATCTACCCTTTTTCAATTCATATTCAATAGCTTAGTACGAAATATTTTTATAGTTTCAGCATTCATATATATAATATATATATATATATATATAATTTCTTCAGAAGAATGAGTTAATACTTCGTAACTCGTTGATACAAAATACTCGTTGTTGATCAATGATGACGTCTACGGCGATTCTTGAACTGACGGAACTTGTGATGTTATAGGTGCTTCTAGTGCTAATGATGCTGACAGCACTGACGGTGATGGTGGTGCTGACGATATTGCTGATACTGATGATGCTGCCGGTAACTGCTGGTGATGCTGCTGAAGCTTGTGGTATTGAGGCTTGCGATGTGGATGTTACTGGCAGTATTGGTTATGCTGCTGGTGCTGCTAATGGTGTTTGTAATCCTTGCACCATGTGTTCCAAAGCCACTACTCGGGCGCGAAGTTCGTTATTTTCTGCTAGTACACCGGGATGATTGGCGGTTGGAACGAGCGGATGAATAAGATTCGCAATATGGGATAGTATATAATCATGACGAGATACTCTAGCAATGAGTGAGAAAATGGTGTCTCGAACAGGTTCGCCGGTAAGTGCTTCAGGTTCATCGCCAAGAGGGCAATGTGGTGGATGGAAGGGATCACCTTCTTCTTGTCTCCAATGGTTGAGTTGACTACGGACCTATCCCCAATTCATCCAAAATAGATGATGGGAAATTGGTTGATCCATTCCGGTGATGCTACTTTCGGAGCTCAGGTAGATATCCATATCGGAATAGCTGTCGGAATCTGAGGAATTCGAACTGGTTGAGGGATCCATCTCGTAGGATCAGGGAAAGAATTTTTGGTATGAAATAGATTGTAGAATTTAGATTTGGTATTCTTCAATTACATAATTTGCATATGTATATATAATACCAAAATTCCGTAAATTACGGAGAATCTTTGAAAAGATGTCAGTCAAAGTTCACAGTAATAGATGTGCTAAGATAACAATCTATCTATACACTATTATGCAATAAATGCAGGAAAATGCATCTAGACTTAAGATGATAAGCAGTTAATTTCCTAAGGATGATAAGTAGATGATTTCCGACTAGAATTGATAAGCAAACTTTTTGACATGCAGACACAGTCGAAGTCCAGACTCACTAATGCATCTTAACAACTATCGGTTAGACACACTAATGTAAGACCTGGTTCGCTAAGACCACCGCTCTGATACCAACTGAAAGGACCCGTTCATATACATTATAAACGATTCACAATAGTTGATTACATTGCGAGGTATTTGACCTCTATATGATACGTTTTACAAACATTGCATTCGTTTTTAAAAGACAAACTTTATTTACATCTAAAATTGACGGCATGCATACCATTTCATATTACATCCAACTATAATTGACTTAATATTAATCTTGATGAACTCAACGACTCGAATGCAACGTCTTTTAAAGTATGTCATGAATGATTCCAAGTAATATCCTTAAAATGAGCTAATGCACAGCGGAAATTTCTTTAATACCTGAGAATAAACATGCTTTAAAGTGTCAACCAAAAGGTTGGTGAGTTCATTAGTTTATCATAATCAATCATTTCCGTAATAGTAATAGACCACAAGATTTCATATACATAAACGTTTTAATAAAAATATTCTAAGTGGTTGAGCACTTGGTAACCATACTTAACATTTAATCAACGTCGCATATTCCCTTTATTATGAAATCTCACTACACTGTACCAAGTGTAGTCACTGGAACGAAGTACTGTGCAACCGTTGAATACTGGTCGTCCAGTCCAGTTGGGGTTGTCAGGCCCGATAGATCTATCAACATGATTCGCGTTTACAATACCTCATGTAAATGGTAGTTACCAAGCTATTAGGGAAAAATATGCAAAGTGGTACAACTCAACGTAGAATATGTTTTTAGTACTTGTGTCCATTTCGTAAAACAGCTATAAAACAGTGCATGTATTCTCAGCTCAAAAATATATATAAAAAAAAGGGAGTAATGAAACTCAGAATACTGTATTTCGTAGCAATTATGTATATGACGGCACTAAACAAGTGCAGGGTTTGTCTCGGATTCACGAACCTATATTAAGTATATATATTTATATGTTGGTCAATATCTGTCTAACAATTTAGGTCAAGTCGTAGTGTATCACAATCCTAATGCTCGAGACCGACATGCAAAAGTCAACAAAAGTCAACTTGACCCAAAATGACTTCCAAAATCTATACATGTTTATTATATAACTTATATATAGTCGTTTTATATATTTAAATATATTTATCAGATCTTATTATACTAAATAATACAAGTCATTTATTAATAAATAAAAATTTATATTTAAATTCATATATGATAAAAATATACTTTTATATATTTCAAGTAATAAAATTTATAAAATTCACTAAATATCATAAAAATATAGTGGTATGTATTATTAATGTAATTATATTACGTGTGGTAAAAATATCTTTGTACGCATATTTATTTGATAAAATAATATTGATAATAATAATAATGATAAAAATAATAAAATGATAGTTTCAATAAAAATATTAATTTTTAGTAATAAAGATAATTTTAGTAATAACATCAACTGATAACAATTATAATAATCATTTTAATAATAATATTAAAATTAAGAATAATTCAGTTGACCGTATCTTTTAATCCGTTCATCGAACCCACACGATTTCTAAATGAAAAGTTATTAATTTTTCTTTAGCTTTTCAACGACATGCATATCATATATACTCGAGCACTAGTCAGGGATACACTATTAATATATAAAAAATAAGATATGAATGCTCACGTATCAATATTGTGATTCAATATTGCAGGAAAGTACGTAGACACAACGAAAATGATAAACGTTAGGTTGACCTCACGAGCAATACCCTCGAACAATACCCATAACCTCCATAGCTATAACCCATAATTTCCTTAGCTCTATCCCGTTTGAAAACTTATTTTGAAATTGTCTGAATATAACTCCGTCGTAGTATTTTATGTATACTAATAATATCTTGAAATAATACTAAGTAAATATATATATGTAATTCGATTGAGAGAGTTTAGAGAAATATATTTTCAAGTTTCTATGAAATAATGAAATCTATTGAATTCTATTTATAATAGATTTTTAAATTATTAAAGTGAATTATTAAAGTATGAATTATTAAAGTGAATTATTAAAGTATGAATTGTTAAAGTGAATTATTAAAGTTAAAGTAAAGTAAAAGTAAAGTAAAAATAAAGTAAAGGTAAAGTTAAAGTATAGTAAAAGTATAAAACTATGTACGTATAATACGCGTATAAATATATTTAATATTAATTTAAATCGTTATATCATAAAACATTTTAGAAAAGTAGAATTATATATATTCATAATAGGTTTCAAGTTTTTAAATTACAGTCTGTTGGTGAAGCATGGGATAAAGTCCAAAGGTTTAATTAACGTATGAAATCATCTTAATGAAAAATGTCGAGTTACTTAACTTGTCGATATCCAACATCTAAGTTATTTACACTCCATGTTCTTACTTATAGATCACTTTACCATTTTCCGAATATTGTCAAAAAGAATAGATTTCTTAAATCACAGTGGACCTCATAACATTGGCTCGTAATCATATCATAATGTATCAGATAATTCAATCATTTGATATTATCTCTTAATTCTGTCGATAAATATATCGAAACAAATACGTTCATGTAAAGTATCATATATCTAATACTTTGTTAATGTTTTCAGTTAATATTATATATTATATATACATATCTATATACACATAATTGTTCGTGAATCGTCGAACACGGTCAAAGGGTAATTGATTACATGAATGTAGTTCCAAACTTTTTGAGATTCAACATTACAAATTCTGCTTATCGTGTCGGAAACATATAAAGGTTAGGTTTAAATTTGGTCGGAAATTTCCGGGTCGTCACAACTGGTGCTATTACCGATGGTACTATTGGTGTCGGTGATGTTACTGAAGCTGGTACGTTTTGCACCATATTTTCTAGATTGATTACTCAAGCGCGAAGTTCGTTGACTTCTACTATTATTCCGGGATGATCGTCGGCTGGAACGAGCAGATGAATAAGATTTAGAATTTGAGATTGTATATAATCGTGACGAGATACTCTAGATATGAGAGAGAAAATGGTGTCTCGAACAGGTTCACCGGTAAGCGCTTCAGGGTCATCGTCAAGAGGTGAATTCAGTTGGTGGAAGGGATCGCATTCTTCGCGTTTTCATTGATTAAGTCGACTACGATCCCATCAGATGAATTGGGGATGGCTGATTGGTTGATTCATTCTGGTGACACTGCTTTCGGAGCTTAGGTGAAACTCCATATCGGAATAGCTGTCAGAATCCGAGGAATTCAAACTGGTTGAGGGATTCATCTCGTACGATCAGATGAAGGATTTTCGATAAGAAATAGATTATAGGATGTAGATTAGTACCCTGCAATACATAATTTACATATGTACATATAATACTAAAATCCTATAAGTTACGGAGGAATCTACGGATGCTGTCAGGCAAAGTCTACAGTAACAGATATGCTAAGATATGAATTAGCAGATACGCTAAGATACGAATTTTGTCTATACACTATTCATACAATCATTGCAGTAAGATGTGTCTAGACTAAGAATGATAAGCAGATAATTTCCTAAGGATGATAAGCAGGTAATTTTCGACACGAAATGATAAGCAAAACTTTTAACATGCAGACACGGTCGAAGTCCAGACTCACTAATGCATCTAAACAACTATCAGTTAGACACACTAATGCAAGACCTGGTTCGCTAAGACCACTGCTCTGATACCACATGTAATGCCCCGTCCTAATCCATTTGGACGAAGTCACCAACATCTGGTCCCATTGCGATGATCGACTCCAAGTAATGTCTTTAAAATGAGCAAATGCACAGCGGAAGATTTCTTTCATAACTGAGAATAAATATGCTTTCAAGTGTCAACCAAAAGGTTGGTGAGTTCATAAGTTTATCATAAACAATAAAATTCATCATTTTGATAGACCACAAGATTTAAATGCTGCATGGTACAAATGGGCCCGAATCCTATACCCACCTGTAATGTACATACGATATCTTTTAAGTACAGTACACCTTTCTCGTGTACGAAATCATTTTGCATAAATCTTAGTAACCGTACACATATCTCGTGCACAAAAATAACATACACATAACCTGTGTATAAAATCATTCTCTCGATACATAACATTCACTTTTCATTGCTTTCATAGCTTGGCTTGGTAACTGTCCTTAACATATAATGCGCATAATAATATCCCCAAAACAGAATATCTCATCTGTATAATAATCATATAAACTTCGAAGTACTAAACACCACGCCCACTAGCCCTTCCGTCTAGTGAACATTCTGGGTGGGGGTGTTAAACCCGGTAGCTACCTTTAGGATTCGCGTGAATTAGGGCCATACCCGATTCTAATTCTTAGATTACCAAGCAATAATAATCAGGGGAAAAATATTCACATCAATTGGTGGCAATTATCATGTCCACATAATTCAATAATAATCCACAGAACTTCTGTCTGCATAATAATTCATTCGAGGAATGTTTTGCTTGTGTCTATCTCGTCAAACATTTATAAAAGCATTTCATGTATTCGCAGTTCAAAAATATATTTCATAAGAATTTAATAAAGCAGTTGTAAAAACAGCGCATGTATTCTCAGTCCCAAAAATGTAAAGAGGAAAAGGGAGCAAATGAACTCACAATACGATATTTTATAGTAAAAATATGCATACGACTGAACTGAACAATGCAGGGTTGGCCTCGGATTCACGAACCTATATCATTTATATATATATTAACACATATAATGGTAATCGAACAAATTCGTATATTATATCTTAAGTTATATATTTTATATATTTAATTTGTATATATATTTATAATGATTAATATTTATATAGTTATGTTAATATCTATATATAATTAGTATTATATTTAAAAATACTTAATTTGTTATATATGAATATTTATATAAAAATGTTATTATGAATAGTACATACTTATATATAATATTACTAAAAGTATATTTTTATATAAAAATATTTATTTGGTAATATAATATCAATAATAGTAATAAAAGTTGTATTTGCTTATAATAATAATAATAATAATAATAATAATAATAATAATAATAATAATAATAATAATAATAATAGTAACAATAAGAGTAATAATAAAAATAAGTAAAACTACCTCAAGAAAAAGTTCTAAAAATAATGTCTATGCCCGGGCTTGAACCCGCGACCTCCCGCTCACACGAAAACTCCCCTAACCATTCAGCCAATTCTATTTTTTCTGAAATAAATCATAACCCAATATATATATACCTCGTTCTATCTATTACAGCCCACCAAGTTTTGTATAATTTGGCCCAATAGAGATTAATAGCTTTACATATTACCAAGCCCGATTAAAGATATGAAGAAGCCCAATTAATCAAAGGTTTATGGTTTCAGTTTTCTTTTTTCTTCTTATTATCTAAAAAAAATATGCCACAAGTAGGGATTGAACCATAACCTTTATTTTATCAATAAAGGTTTTAAAAACATTACGTAGATTATCAAAAAATGATAATATAAAATATACTGTTTACACACGACCATTACATAATGGTTTACAATAGAAATATATTACATCGACATATGTTTCTTGAATGCGGTTTTTAAACAATATCATACAAACATGGACTCTAAATCTGGTCCTTATTTTAGTATGCAACAGCGGAAGCTCTTAGTATTCACCTGAGAATAAACATGCTTTAAACGTCAGCAAAAATGTTCTTGAGTTATAGGTTTAACCTATATACATCCCATACATAGAGATAAAAATCATTCATATGGTGAACACCTGGTAACCAACATTAACAAGATGCATATATAAGAATATCCCCATCATTCCGTGACACCCTTCGGATATGATATAAATTTCGAAGTACTAAAGCATCCGGTACTTTGAATGGGGTTTGTTAGGCCCAATAGATCTATCTTTAGGATTCACGTCAATTAGGGTGTCTGTTTCCTAATTCTTAGATTACCAGACTTAATAAAAAGGGGCATATTCAATTTCGATAATTCAACCATAGAATGTAGTTTCACGTACTTGTGTCTATTTAGTAAATCATTTATAAAACCTGCATGTATTCTCATCCCAAAAATATTAGATTTTAAAAGTGGGACTATAACTCACTTTCACAGATATTTCCGTCCTCGGAAATAAACTTGGCCACGGATCGATTCACGAACCTATACAAATATGTACATATATATCAAAGTATGATCAAAATATAATTACAACCATTTTTATTATGTTTTAAAGATTTGAGTGTATTAAGTCAGCTGTCCTCGTTAGTAACCTACAACTAATTGTCCACAGTTAGATGTACAGAAATAAATCGATATATATTATCTTGAATCAATCCACGACCCAGTGTATACACGTCTCAGGCTAGATCACAACTCAAAGTATATATATTTTTGGAATCAACCTCAACCCTGTATAGCTAACTCCAATATTACTGCATATAGAGTGTCTATGGTTGTTCCAAATAATATATATACATGGGTCGATATGATATGTCAAAACATTTGCATACGTGTCTATGGTATCCCAAGATTACATAATATATTAGAATACATGTATAATACAATATAAGTTAGCTAGGATATGATTTTTATAGATTTGTTAAACATTTCCCGTAGCTAAAAAGATCAAAAATATCCAATCTTGTTTTATCCATAACTTCTTCATTTTAAATCCATTTCAAGTTAATCAAATTGCTATGGTTTCATATTGAACTCTAATTTAAGAATACAAACAGAAAAAGTATAGGTTTATAGTTGGAAATTTAAGTTACATGTCAATTACTAAAGAGGTAGTCATTTCCGTTGAAAGAACGACATCTTGATGACCATTCTGAAAAACATACTTTCACTTTGAGTTTAACCAAGATTTTTGGATATAGTTTCATGTTCATATGAAAAATCATTTTCCCAGAAATATACTGTCCGCGTAGCTCTTTTGTCGACTCTGGGCGGTTTTCAATCGTTGTTGAATTTGGATGATTTTCTCGGTAGTTTCTTGTATTATCTCCGGACTCGTAATCTGTCTATCCCCCACTTCATTCCAACAAATAGGAGACCTGCACTTTCTACCATAAAGTGACTCAAACAGCGCCATCTCAATACTAGAATGATAACTATTATTGTAGGAAAATTCTGCTAACGGTAGGTGTCGATCCCAACTGTTTCCGAAATCAATAACACATGCTCGTAGCATGTCTTCAAGCGTTTGTATCGTCCTTTCGCTCTGCCCATCAGTTTATGGATGATAGGCAGTACTCATGTCTAGACGAGTCCCCAATACTTGTTGCAACGTCTGCCAGAACCTTGAAACAAATCTACCATCCCTATCAGAGATAATAGAGACGGGTATTCCATGTCTGGAGACAACCTCCTTCAAATACAATCGCGCCAACTTCTCCATTTTGTCATCTTCTCTCATTGGCAGGAAGTGTGCTGACTTGGTGAGACGATCAACTATTACCCAAATAGTATCATAACCACTTGCAGTCCTTGGCAATTTAGTAATGAAATCCATGGTAATGTTTTTCCATTTCCATTCCGGGATTTCATGTTATTGTAGTAGACCTGATGGTTTCTGATGTTCAGCTTTGACCTTAGAACACGTCAAACATTCTCCTACATATTTAGCAATATCGGCTTTCATACCCGGCCACCAAAAGTGTTTCTTGAGATCTTTATACATATTTCCCGCTCCGGGATGTATTGAATATCTGGTTTTATGTGCTTCCTTAAGTACCATTTCTCTTACATCTCTAAACCTTGGTACCCAAATTCTATCAGCCCTATATCGGGTTCCGTCTTCCCGAATATTAAGATGTTTCTCTGATCCTTTGGGTATCTCATTCTTCAACTTTTCTTCTTTTACAACTCCCTGTTGCGCCTCCTTTATTTGAGTAGTAAGGTTAGTACGAATAATTATATTCATAGCTTTTACCCGTATAGGTTCTCTGTCATTTCTACTCAAAGTTTCGGCTACCACATTCGCCTTCCACGGGTGGTATCGAATCTCAAAATCATAATCATTCAACAGTTCAATCCACCTGTGTTGTCTCATATTCAGTTGCTTCTGATTAAATATATGTTGGAGACTTTTGTGGTCGGTATATATAATACTTTTGACCCCATATAAATAATTCCTCCAAGTCTTTAATCCAAAAACAACAGCACCCAATTCCAAATCGTGAGTTCTATAATTTTGCTCGTGAATCTTCAATTGTTAGACGCATAAGCAATCACCTTCTTCGTTGCATTAATACACAACCGAGACCTTGCTTTGATGCGTCACAATAAATCACAAAATCATCATTCCCTTCAGGCAATGACAATATAGGTGCCGTAGTTAGCTTTTTCTTCAATAACTGAAATGCCTTCTCTTGTTCATCCTTCCATTCAAATTTCTTCCCTTTATGCGTTAATGCAGTCAAGGGTTTTGCTATTTTGGAGAAATCTTGGATGAATCTTCTGTAGTAACTAGCCAATCCTAAAAATTGACGTATATGCTTCGGAGTTTTTGGGGTTTCCCACTTTTCAACGGTTTCGATCTTTGCCGGGTCCACCTGGATACCTTCTTTGTTCACTATGTGACCGAGGAATTGAACTTCTTCCAACCAAAATGCACACTTTGAAAACTTAGCGTACAGTTTTTCTTTCCTCAATATTTCTAGCACTTTTCTCAAATGTTCTTCGTGCTCTTGATCATTCTTTGAGTAAATAAGTATGTCATCGATGAAAACAATGACAAACTTGTCAAGATATGGCCCACACACTCGGTTCATAAGGTCCATGAACACAGCTGGTACGTTAGTCAATCCAAACGGCATAACCATAAACTCGTAATGACCATAACGCGTCCTAAAAGTAGTTTTTGGAATATCATCCTCCTTTACTCGCATTTGATGATATCCAGAACGTAAATCGATTTTCGAATAAACCGACGAGCCTTGTAGTTGATCAAATAAGTCGTCAATTCTCGGCAGTGGATAACGGTTTTTGATGGTATGTTTATTCAACTCTCTGTAGTCAATACACAACCTAAATGTACCATCCTTCTTCTTGACAAACAAAACAGGAGCTCCCCGTGGTGATGTGCTTGGTCGAATGAAACCACGTTCTAATAGTTCTTGTAGTTGGCTTTGCAGTTCTTTCATCTCGCTGGGTGCGAGTCTGTAAGGAGCACGAGCTATTGGTGCAGCTCCTGGTACAAGATCTATTTGAAATTCAACAGATCGATGTGGAGTTAGTCCCGGTAATTCTTTCGGAAATACATCGGGAAATTCTTTTGCGACGGGAACATCATTGATGCTCTTTTCTTCAGTTTGTACTTTCTCAACGTGTGCTAGAACAGCATAGCAACCTTTTCTTATTAGTTTTTGTGCCTTCAAATTACTAATAAGATGTAGCTTCGTGTTGCCCTTTTCTCCGTACACCATTAAGGGTTCTCCTTCGTCTCGTACAATGCGAATTGCATTTTTGTAACATACAATCTCTGCTTTCATCTCCTTCAGTCAGTCCATGCTAACTATTACATCAAAACTCCCTAACTCTACTGGTATCAAATCAATCTTAAATATTTCGCTACCCAGTTTAATTTCTCAATTCCGGCATATATAATCTGCTAAAATTAATTTACCGTTTGCTAATTCGAGTAAAAATTTACTATCCAACGGCATCAATGGACAACTTAATTTAGCACAAAAATCTCCACTCATATAGCTTCTATCCGCACCCGAATCAAATAAAACGTAAGCAGATTTATTGTCAATAAGAAACGTACCCGTAACAAGCTCCGGGTCTTCCTGTGCCTCTGCCGCATTAATATTGAAAACTCTTCCGCGGCCTTGTCCATTCGTGTTCTCCTGGTTCGGGCAATTTCTAATAATGTAGCCCAGTTTTCCACCTTTATAACAAACTACATTGGCATAACTTGCTCTGACACTACTTGCTCTGCCATTACTCGTTCCGACACCATTTGTTCCTTTCGTTCGGTTAACCCCTGGTCCGTAGACCTCACACTTCACCGTGCTATGACCATTTCTTTTACACTTGTTGCAAAATTTGGTGCAGAACCCCGAGTGATACTTTTCACACCTTTTGCATAGCTGCTTCTGATTGTTGTTGTTGTTGTTGTTGTTGTTGTTGCGGTTGTTATTGTTGTTGGGATGATTGTTGTAGTTGTTGTTGTTGTTGTTGTTGTGCCATTTGTTGTAGTTGCGATTGATGTTGCGATTGTTGGGATAGTTGTTGTTGTTTTGGTGACTCTTATCACCGTTTTCCTCCCACTTTCTTTTGACTAACTTCACGTTGGCCTCTTCGGCCGCCTGTTCTTTAATTCTTCCCTCAATCTGGTTCACTAGTTTGTGAGCCATTCTACATGCCTTTTGTATGGAGGCAGGCTCGTGTGAACTTATATCTTCTTGGATTCTCTCCGGTAACCCTTTCACAAATGCGTCGATCTTCTCTTCCTCATCTTCGAACGCTCTCGGACACAATAGGCACAATTCTGTGAATTGTATTTCGTACGAAGTAATATCGAATCCCTGTGTTCATAACCTTCTAAGTTCTGACTTGAGCTTATTGACCTCGGTTCTGGGACGGTACTTCTCGTTCATCAAGTGCGTGAATGCTGACCACAGTAGCGCGTAAGCAGCATCTTGTCCCACTTGCTCTAGATAGGTATTCCACCATGTTAACGCAATACCTGTGAAGATATGCGTAGCGTACTTCACTTTGTCTCCTTCAGCACACTTACTTATGGCAAACACTGATTCAACTTTCTCGATCCACCGTTTCAATCCGATTGGTCCTTCGATCCCATCAAATTCTGAAGGTTTGCAGGCAGTGAATTCCTTGTAGGAGCATCCTACACGATTTCTTGTGCCGTTAGCTGTATTGCTAGATTTAGAGTTATTGTTGGTATGTAGTGCGGCCTGTACTGCGGCTATGTTTGAAGCAAGAAAGGCACGAAATTCCTCTTCGCTCATATTCAAGGTGTGTCGAGTAGTCGGTGCCATTTCCTTCAAAATAGTCAAATAAAACAATTTAATCATACAGAATATTAAGAGTAGTCAATAGTATCTCGTAGCATAATATGAACTCATTTATAAAAGCCTTTTCTTCATATTAGCATTTTATAAGTTTAAATTCGGGTACTACCTACCCGTTAAGTTCATACTTAGTAGCTAATATACAATTCAACTACTACAATTCCATATGAAAAACTGATTATAATAATATATCACATACAAATATTCTTCAAACTTACAACTTCGCTATATTACATATAACATGAAATATAGTACACTATGATACAGGACAGTTTTGAAGATAAATCTAGTTAATACGCAAGTTGTTCAGCAAAGGAAATAAAGACATGTAATTCATAAGTCCAGAAACAAGTCATGCATTCTGGTTTTACTAAGACGACTTCCCATCCCTGGTCTTATGGAAAATAACCGTTATGACCATTGGCTAGGCAGCATGTTGTAATGTCGTCAAAAGGATGAGGGTTTCGTAATGTCCAACAGCCCCGTAATAATCTAAAAACCTTGTTTCTCACCCCAACTACTGAATCCGTCACTTGTGGAAAAGTTTTATTTAAAAGCTGCAATCCGATATTGATGTGTGTGAGGTGTACTAGAAAATACTATTCATTTTAGCAAGAAAATACTATTAAATACGATACAATTTTACACAAGATATTTATTTATTTAGAGAATGGATATGCTTAAACCTTGCTACAACACTTATAGGCAGTGTACCTAATCGTACAGTAGTGTAGTTTTTAGTAAGTCCGGTTCGTTCCACAGGGAAATCTTTAAACAAAGCTTAACGCTATATTAGTTTACTTTTGTAAAAATACAAATATATATATAAGTAATATTATTATTATAAAGGGGGGTTTTTACCGTTTAATGACCGGTTTGTCGATTTTAAAACTTTAGTCGCAGTTAAAACGAAATGTAAAATATTAAAAATAAATACAAGACTTAAATTAAAGCGTAAAGTAAATAACGATAATGAAATTGCGAATAATAAAAGTGCGATAAAATAAACTTGCGATAATTAAAAAGTACGATAATTAAAAGTGCAATTAAATACAATAACAATAAAAATGCGATAATTAGAAGTGCAATTAAATATAAAATAAAGGAAATTAAATATGAAATAAAAGAATTATGCTTATTTAAACTTCCGTAATCATGATGTTTGACGTGTTGATTTTAGTTTTATGCCCATGGGTTAATTGTCCTTTGTCCTGGATTATTTAATATGTCCGTCTGGTTTTTGTCCATAACAGTCCATCAGTCATAAATATAAAGTGCGAGTATCCTCGTCAAATTATCCTTATACCCGAAGTTAAATATTCCAACTAATTGAGGACTTAAACTGTAACAAGATTTTAATACTTTGTTTAATAATTACACCAGGATGTCGACTGAGTGTAATCCAAGGTTTTAATATTTTGTTATCAATTATACCAAGTGTCCTTGTACATATTTTCACCCCTGTTTTAATTATTCTAGTGGCTATTAATCCATTCCCGTGTCCGGTTAAATGAACGATTATTCGTACATATAAATACCCTGCCCATCGTGTCCGATCGAGTGTAAATGGTTATTTATAGGGACGCCCAATTGTAAATCTTTATATTAACATTAACAAACTATCATTTAGTTAAACAAATATAAAGCCCATTAATAGCCCATAGTCTAATTTCCACAAGTGTCGTTCTTTTGTCCAAACTCCAATTATGGTACAAAGCCCAATTACCCAATTTTAGTAATTAGCCCAACATCATGATTACTTCGGATTAAATAAGCATAATAATAACTTAGCTACGAGACATTAAATTAAAAAGGTTGAACATAACTTACAATGATTAAAAATAGCATAGCGTTACACGGACAGAATTTCGACTTACTCCCTTACAATATTCGCTAACATACCCTTATTATTAGAATTAAAATTAAAATTAAAATATAAATATAAATATAAATATTTACGTATATATTGAGAGAGAGATGAAAAAGGATGTTAAAAATGATCAGAATTCGGTTAGCTTTATAGGGATTTGAGTTCAGGTATACTCCGCGACTCGCGGCATTTTTTGCCTTCAAACTCCGCGAGTCGCGGAGTTTGAAATTACAGCTCACAAACTTTGGAGTCTTTCTTGCCGACGATTTTTATTATTTATATAATATATAAATAATTATAAGAATTATTTAAATATTATATTATATTTATGTGCATAGTTGACTTGTAATTTTTAGTCCGTTGCGTCGAGCGTTGAGAGTTGACTCTGGTCCCGGTTCCGGATTTTCGAACGTCCTTGCGTACAATTTAATATCTTGTACTTTGCGTTTTGAATCTTGTACTCTTGTAATTTCGAGACGTTTCTTATCAATAATTGGAACCTCTTTGATTGTATTTTGTACTTTTGAGCTTTTTGGTCGTTTGTGTCTTCAATTCGTCGAATCTGTCTTTTGTCTTCACCTTTTATTATTTAAACGAATATCACTTGTAAATAGAACAATTGCAACTAAAAGCTTGTCTTTCTTGAGGAATAATGCTATGAAATATATGTTCGTTTTTAGCATTATCAAATATTCCCACACTTAAGCGTTGCTTGTCCTCAAGCAATATCGTCTTGAAATACTAGAATCACTTCTTTATTCTTCACACTTTGTACATCAGTGATTTCTATACGGCGGTATAAACAATGGTAGTAACGATATGGTTTACAGTCCCACATGACTATAAAAATTTAGATCCATTAAGGAAATTGGATCTTTATGAAAACATTTGATCTTTTGAAAATTAAATCTAGTTTTTACCCTAGATAAGTTTTCCGGAATAACCCTTCACCGGTGTTTGCAAAATATTTTTGTGGGTTTGGTGGGTTTCAGATTTGAAAATTTTAGCTCAAAACTTATGGTTTTGTGTCACCCACTTGCTAACCTTGTATTTGGAAAGCAACACGTCCAGTTTACTTGTCCCGTATATTACCTTTCGGTAAACTACCGTCCGGTTGTAAAGGAAAGCGTTGAACAAGCAACTGTTAAGGCAATGTCCCCTGACATGCTTTTAATTATGGTCTATAACGTGCCGGACGCAATTACTATCCTTGGTAGGAGCAATAGTAAAGCTCACCCTTATGATTTTTCGATCTGGCACAAGGTCCTGTCTTTGACCACTATGCAACCACTGTTCTTACGGTTGACACCCGATTTGGTTCAGGTGACCTAATGAATTCTAGGTGAATTCCTAGGATTTTACGTTCAATGGTAATGAACGCATTGAAAATAGAGTTTTTAGAAAACAAATCGGTTTGTAATTTTGATCAAAATATTTTCTCGTTCAAGCTCGAGTTTAGATATCATTGAATTCCATGAGTTTGAATTCTCAATCTTTAAGGTCAATCTCTAGGATTGAGTAATATCAGGCTTAAAAGCTGATTTTTAATCTTTAAGGAGATTATCCTTTCTGGGGATCTGATTCATTAGTCTTATCCAGCTAATTTGCATGGTGCCCCCCATTGTACGAGATAAATCCTTCTCATGGTTAGGATAAATCTGACCACTTGGCGACCCTATTTAATGATGAGGTCCGTGGATTTCCTGCTGATTTTAGTGATGACTTTTCTAGGTTTTTCGTCAACCTACAGCTGGTCTGGATGACAACTTCATGACCTAAATCAAGAAGCGCGTGTCTTTTTCGGAAGACTTTACTTCCTTTTAATGATGGAATTGATTCATCGTGTAGATCCATCTCTTCTTTTCTTTCATCGGGTAAAACAGTTTAGTTTAGTCCAAAGCAAAAGTATTTTTAGTTATTTGTTACAGATATATGTGACATATGTTTAAGATAATTTGGTAAATTTTCCCACACTTGGCTTTTATTTTCCTTTTTATCGTCCTCTATTCCATTTTAAATGAATTTTAACATTTTGGTTTGTTTCTCAATTTATGTCCTTTTCGAGGTTACAATAATTTCGGTGTTAAAACCTAGTTTTATCGTTCATAAATATGTATAAACATGATTTTGAGTTCATTTAATTGAAAATTTTGAAAAATTTTACTAGAATTGGGTAGTCAGTATATAAGACTAGGGCTGTTCTTTATTATCAGAGAGCACTAGATTCTAATACAACTACTGCTTTACTAGTATTTCTAATGGTAACCAAGTGTATAAAGTAAAATTTTAAAATCCGAAAGAATTTAACCCCTTCCCACACTTAAGATCTTGCAATGCCCTCATTTGCAAGAAATCAGTAACAATTTAAATTATTGAGGGTGATTTGTGTGAAAATGATTAAATTTTTACCAAAGTTTTCAAATAATTTGGCGTTTGTTTGCTGAATGATAAATGGTGCACATCATTTGTTCATTCCGTCTTGTTGTTATTTCACATATATTTTGCATCTTGTCGTCAAAATTAGTTGCTTTTGCTGAACTTAATGCCAGTCTTTGAAAATGCGTTGTTTTACCCTGTTATGTACATAACATAAACTGCAAACATATATACATATTTTTGAAGTTTGGTATATTACCCCACATTCAAAAATTATTAGAATCTAAGAATAAAAGTTAGAAAATTATAAAAACTATTACAATATTAACATAAGTATTAAACGTATCAACATTACAAATTACAAAATAAATAAAACTAAGTAGACTAGGGATGACACTGATACCAATAGGGGTTCCAAGCATAACCATAGGTGCTATAGAATGCTTCGGCTGGGTTATATGTAGGATACGGTGGTTGCATCTCTATAGACCAGGGAGGGAATATGGGTTTTGGAGTAGGAATATAGTTTCTACCTATATGTTGGCAATGAGCTATGATTTGGTTTTGATGAACTTGCCAATCTTCAAATGCTCTCTGTCTAGCATTTTCGTACTCCTGTGAAGCTATAAACCTTTGCATTTCTTGCATTTCATTTCCCCCTCCTACATTACCTTGCTGTTGGTTTCTCTCAACCTGTGGATGTCTACCATGGTATTGTACCGCGGCGTTATTTTGCCTCTTCAAAACTTTCGCACCATGGTATACATTTAAACCTATTGTATCGCGGGGTTCTGGTTCTTCGACTAATAATCCCCCCCGACTTATATCCACACCTAGATATTCAGCAATCAAAGTAATAAAAATACCACCTCCTATTATGCTATGCGGTCTCATCCCCCTAACCATAGCTGATAAATAATAACCCACACAATAAGGTATACTTACAGCGCTTTGTGGGTCTCGAATACACATATGGTAAAACAAATCCTGTTCATTTACCTTTTCCTTGTTCTTACCTCTTTGTGTAATCGAATTAGCTAAAAACCTATGAATTACTCTTAATTCAGCTCTATCTATATCCAAATAAGAGTAATTTCCCCCTTTGAATCAGTGATGGCTTGTCATTTGACTCCATACACCGTGTGTATCAAAATTTTCATCTATCTTTCTACCATTTAGTATCAACCCTCTACAATCGGCAGATGCTAACTCCTCAGGCGTATATATACGTAAATCCTGAGCCATGTCTAGTAAAGACATGTGGCGCATCGAACCTCCTAACAAAAATCTAATAAAAGATCGATCGGTTAAACTAGCTACCCAATCATTTAATTCTATACTACACAACAATTCTTCACACCATACTTTATATACAGGTCTACGCATGGTGAATAAACGTACCCAGTCATTAAAAGTAGAATTACCATACCTCTGTGCAAGTAATTCCCTAATTGGCCCGGCCAATTCTACAGCTTCTAATGGTCCCATTCTATGACCCTAGGTACCTCAACAACTTTAGAATGAAGAGTATGCAAACCCCTTTGGTATTTTGGATAATCTATCCAAAGTCTGTCAAATCTCAGGTTCGGGTGCAACTCTTCCAAGTGCATATCAGAAAATGTCATGACTGGATGAGGTATATCTTGCTTGTAGTAGTTATCCACCTCCTGTTGTTCCGCATTCTCAGCAGGAGCATTGCGAGCTTGGGATGAAGATTCACCCCTTTCAGTCTGCAAAACACATCAAACACAATTTTTGTGCATCCAAATATGCATTAGTGTCAGCAAAATCATAAATCAAAATAATTACAATGACATGATCAATTTATATTAAACTTAAGCTCATTTTCACATTTTTATCAAATCTACACTTTTTCAAATAAGCATATACGAAAATGTTCGCCAAGTTCATAAGCATTCAACTCAAATAACATGTCAAAATAATCATTACTAGCAATTAAACAAGTTTCAAATGGCATTATCTCTCAAAAATCAAGTTCATGAATTTTTAGACTTAAAAAAGTCCACTTTAATTCTCAAAATCATGTTTAGGCTCAAAGTTTGGATCATTTAACTACCTAAACATGTTACACTACTTAATTTAGCAACAATTCATGACAAAAATCAGCCATAACTTGTTTATATCAAAAAGCCCCAAATTTGCTCAAGAACACAAACCCTAGATTACTCTAAATTTGAAGTTTAAGGCTTCTAATCATGTTAAATAGCATCAATCTAGGTTATACAAGCATAATACATAAGCAATTTAAGAATAATTACACTAAAAAGCATCAAAATCAAATTGGGGAAAAATTGCTCAAGAACACCAAATTTCGGATTAAATGGTGTTTAGGTGTAGAAATTTACCGTTTTTCTTGAGTAATTCCTTGATAGCATCCTTCTCAACATGATTTTAGTAAAAGATTTGATGATTAACGGTTAAAAATTGTGATTTTGGGGGTTTTTTTTCGTGTATTTTCGGCAGTATTTCGCAGTTTTTTCTGTTTTTGTGGTGTGGACTGATCAGTTCTGCGTTTATATTTTTTTATGTATTTTGATCCTCCCGCGAGTCGCGGAGTTTAAAGCTTCAAACTCCGCGAGTCGCGGAGTTTGGTTTTTTTTTTTTAAATATATTAATTAAAAAAAATTAAGTAATTAATTTTAAAATTTTGTTTCCCTTGTTATTTAGGACGAGGTCGTTTCGGATCGATGTCCTAGTCCGTCCCTCGACAAAATTTTAAAATTTGTCTTTTTGTAGCGATTGTTTTAAAAGCTAAGATTTTTGGGTTTTTTTTAATGTTTTTGGCATACTTTAATTCAATAAGATTAAAAATATTGATAATAAAAGTTCTCGTCCCTCCCTTGGGTAAAGCAATTTCGGTTCAAATACCTAGTCTTCAACTCACGACGAATTTTAAAAATCATATTTTTAACTTAATGAGATAAAGTAAATTTTTGTTTTTAAATTCACACAATTTAAATATAAAATTCAAAATTAATATTAAAAATTCACACCAAACTTAAAATTTGAAATGCATAAAATTAAAAATTCATATTTTAAAAATTAAAAATTCACACCAAACTTAATTTAAAAATTCATATCATAAATTCACACCAAACTTATATAAATTTTTCAAATATTTACAATTTTAAAAATATTGTTTTTACAAAGTTTACAATATTAATTTAAGATTTATATATTAATTTTAAAAACATGGTAAAAATAAAATTAAAAATCTTTTTGGCTTTTTATCCCACTTTAATCAATAAAATATTATCAAAAATATGTGCCCCTCTTTTCGGTAAAGTAATTTCGGTTCCAAGACCTAATTTAACTCATGACGAATTTTTGAAATATTTTGGGTTGATTGATTAAAGATATTTATACCTTAAGAATAAACGTTAAATTTCGCAGTGATGTAATAAATTTTTGAATGATATCAATAATTTCGGTCGCCAAACCTAATTTTATTCAATACCAATTTAATACTTTATAGCGAACAAATTAGCGTTTATTATCAAAAGGTTAAAAAAAAAAAAATAAAAAAAAAATAAAAACTATACAGACTTACCTGTGAAATAGATTTCTTAGTTATATGATCTATCTCATTCATAAGATAGTCGGTTTAATTGGTTTTCCATGGCTACATAGGCGTAACCTCGAGCATTCAGTGTCTTTTCTTCTAAACATATGAACGGTCCGTCTCTGCATAAAGTAACAAATTCGGTATTTGAATAGGTTTGATTATTTGAACATTTACCTCCATGTGACCATTTTCCGCATTTGTGACATCTTTCTAGGTGTCGTGCTCTTCTTTTCGCTGCAGATTTTGATTTCCCTTTACCAAATTGTAACTTATTATCTTCGCATCTGGATTCTTTTCTAACTCCGTCCATTCTTTCTCTGATTACTGATACTATTTCACTCGGTAGTGTGTCATTATTACATTTAGTGATCAAAGCGTGTAGCATTAGACCATGGTTTAGTTCACAGGCAGTCTTCATTTCCTAAAAAAAATAAAAATTCAAAATGGGGGGAGAAGACTAGTTCTTTAGGGTCTGCTAGGGAAAGACCATTCGGGTTCCATTTTCGAGAACTACACGAAAACAGACAATCTAACTCTAACAGAAATACATATTATCCTTTAAAGACTTGATTCTCCCCACACTTAGTTAGCTGTGGTGTCGAAATTGTGATTAACTTCGTTGTCGACTTCCATCGGACTATCTATGTAGTGTTTAACTCTGTGACCATTAACTTTAAATTCAATTCCATTTGAATTTATCAATTCTACTGTTCCGTATGGAAAAACTCTTTTAACTATGAATGGTTCAGACCATCTTGATTTCAATTTTCCAGGAAATAGCTTGAATCGTGAATTGAAAAGAAGAACTCTGTCTCCTTCTTTAAATTCTTTTGAACTTCTGATTCTTTTATCATGCAATTTCTTCGTTCTTTCTTTATAGATTAACGAATTTTTGTATGCTTCATGTCTTAATTCTTCTAATTTGTTTAGTTGACTTAATCGTAGACGTCCGGCTTCATGTAAATCAAGATTACATGTCTTCAAAGCCCAAAATGCTTTGTGTTCAATTTCTACTGGAAGATGACATGCTTTTCCATAAACAAGTCTAAAAGGTGTGGTTCCAATTGGAGTTTTGTAGGCTGTTCTAAAAGCCCAGAGTGCATCCTCCAATTTAATGGACCATTCCTTCGGATTTGATCCTACGGTTTTCTCTAGAATACGTTTTAAAGCTCGGTTGGTATTTTCAACTTGTCCACTTGTTTGTGGATGATATGCGGTGGAGATTTTATGAGTTACTCCATATCTTTTAAGAACTTTCTCAAGTTGATTATTACAGAAATGAGTACCCCGATCACTTATTAAAGCTTTCGGTGTTCCAAACCTTGCAAAAAGACGTTTTAAAAAGTTGACTACAACTCGTGCATCGTTAGTTGGGAGAGCTTGTGCTTCCGCCCATTTAGATACATAATCAATGGCTACGAGTATATATAGATTATTATGAGATTTTGGAAATGGACCCATAAAGTCAATACCCCAAATGTCAAATACTTCACATACTTGGATGACATTTTGTGGCATTTCATCACGTTGACTTATTTTTTCGGCCCTTTGACATGCATCACAGGATTTGCAAAGAAGGTGTGCGTCTTTGTAAATTGTAGGCCAATAGAATCCAGCATAATAAACTTTTCTTGCTGTTAGTTGAGGCCCATAATGCCCTCCTGTTGGTCCTGTGTGACAATGGTTTAAAATTTTACTAGCTTCATCTACAAATACACATCGGCGTATTATTCCATCGGGACAACTTTTAAACAAATGTGGATCTTCCCAAAAATAGTGTTTTATATCACTAAAGAATTTCTTTCGTCTTTGGTACGATAATCCTTTTTCAAGGAATCCACAAACTAAGTAGTTTGCATAGTCTGCAAACTATGGAATTTCTTTATAATCTATCTTCAATAGATATTCATCAGGAAAGTTGTCTTGTATGGCCGATTCATTTAGAACTTCTAACTCAGGATTTTCAAGACGAGAAAGATGATCAGCGGCGAGATTTTCTGCTCCTCTTTTATCTCGGATTTCAATATCAAACTCTTGTAAGAGTAAGATCCAACGGATTAATCTTGGTTTAGTATCTTGTTTTGAAAATAGGTATCTAAGAGCAGAATGGTCGGTATAGACCACCGTTTTTGCTAGAACGAGATATGAACGAAATTTGTCAAAAGCAAAGACAATAGCAAGGAGTTCTTTTTCAGTAGTTGTATAGTTCGTTTGTGCTCCTTGTAATGTCTTACTAGCATAATATATAGGTTGAAATCGTTTTTCAATCCTTTGTCCTAAAACGGCTCCCATTGCAAAATCACTTGCATCGCACATTAGTTCAAATGGTAGATTCCAATTTGGTGTTATCATGATCGACGCATTAGTGACTTTCTCTTTAAGAATATTAAAAGATTTGATGCACTCATCTGAAAAGATGAATGGAGCATCCTTTTCTAGGAGTTTATTCATAGGAGTGGCAATTTTAGAAAAATCTTTTATGAAACGTCGGTAAAAACCGGCATGCCCTAGAAAACTCCTAACTCCTCTAACATTGGTGGGATGTGGAAGTTTAGCAATTACATCTACTTTAGCTCTATCCACTTCAATTCCTTCTTTTGAAATTTTATGACCAAGAACGATGCCTTCTTTAACCATAAAATGGCATTTCTCCCAATTAAGTACTAGATTTGATTGTTCGCATCTAATAAGCATTCGTTCCAGATTAACTAGACATGATTCAAATGTATCACCGAAGACTGAAAAGTCGTCCATGAAAACTTCCATGCATTCTTCTATCATGTCATGAAAAATCGCCATCATACACCTTTGAAAGGTTGCAGGGGCGTTGCAAAGTCCAAATGGCATGCGTTTGTAAGCAAAAGTACCATAAGGGCACGTGAATGTGGTTTTCTCTTGGTCCTCGGGTGCTATTGGAATTTGAAAATATCCGGAAAATCCATCTAGAAAACAATAGTAACTATTCCCGGCTAATCTTTCCAACATTTGATCAATGAAAGGTAAGGGAAAGTGATCTTTTCTGGTGGCGTCATTTAATTTTCTATAATCAATACATACACGCCATCCTGTTACAGTCCTAGTAGGAATAAGCTCATTTTTTTCATTTGTAATGACAGTCATGCCACCCTTCTTAGGTACGCATTGGACTGGGCTTACCCATGGACTATCAGAAATTGGATAAATTAAACCTGTATCTAGCAGTTTAATAATCTCTTTCTTAACTACATCTTGCATATTAGGATTTAGTCTTCGTTGGCGTTGCACATACGTTTTATGACCTTCTTCCATAAGGATTTTATGTGTGCAATACGAAGGACTTATTCCTTTAATATCATGAATCTTCCATGCAATGGCTGGTTTATGAGCTTTCAACACAGAAATGAGTTGTGATTTCTCATTTTCAGTAAGAGAAGACGATATTCTTACAGGTAATTCAGATTCACCATGTAAATAAGCGTATTCCAAATGGTTTGGAAGTGGCTTTAACTCTAATTTCGGAGGTTCTTCTATCGATGATTTATATCGATATCTGTCTTCTTCTTTTAGCATTTGAATTTCTTCTGTTGTTGGTTCATATCCATTAGCTATAAGTGTAGCTAACATTTCAGCTTCATCAATTGGTTCATTACCTTCTCCTAAAGAACATTCTCCTGTTCCTTGTAATTTTAGAAATTCTTCTAATAATTCTGCATGTGCATCTATAGTTTGAATATAATAACATGTATCATCTGCAGATTGTGGTTGTTGCATTGCTATATCAACTGAAAAGGTAACACTCTCATCCTCTATACTTAGGGTCAATTTCTTACCGAACACGTCTATCATTGCTTTAGCCGTGTTTAAGAATGGTCTTCCTAATATGAGAGGAACTTGAGAATCTTCTTCCAAGTCCAAAATAACAAAATCTACTGGAAATACTAAAGTACCAACTTTAACTAGCATGTTCTCCATTATCCCTCTAGGATATTTTATTGATCTATCGGCTAATTGTATGCTTATTCTGGTTGGTTTCAATTCTCCAAGGTCTAGTTTAGCGTATAGTGAATACGACATTAGATTTATACTAGCACCTAAGTCTGCCAATGCTTCTATTGAACTAAGACTACCCAGAAAACATGGAATTGTGAAACTTCTTGGATCAGATAATTTTTCTGGTATCTTATTCAACAGCACTGCTGAACAATTAGCATTCATAGTAACAGCCGAGAGTTCTTCCATTTTCTTTCTATTTGAGATTAGATATTTCAAGAATTTAGCATATCTAGGCATTCCTGAAATCATATCAATGAAAGGAAGATTTAAATTTATCTGTTTAAACATATCCAAGAATTTGGATTGCTCGGCTTCAAGTTTCTCTTTCTTCATTTTACTCGGGTAAGGAAGTGGTGGTTGGTATGGTTTAACATAAGGTTTATCCTTAGCTGTGTTATCTTCATTAACCTTTTCAACTACCGGCTCTTTTTCCTTATCTTGATCAGGTTGTGGTTCTTATGGAGTAGGAATAGCTTCATCAGAAGTTACAGGTATTTCAGGTGGTTTAAGTATTGTACCACTTCTTGTGGTAATGGCTTTAGCTGTTTCATTCCAGGGGTTAGCGTTTGTATCACTAGGTAGACTTCCCGGTTTTCTTTCTCCTATTAACCTTGCTAGGTTACTTACTTCTTGTTCCAGATTTTGAATAGAAGCTTGTTGATTTCTAAATGCTTGAGCATTTTGTTCATTGGTTTGTTTCTGGGATGTGAAAAACTGCGTTTGAGTTTCAACTAGCTTCGTCATCATATCTTCTAAATTCGGCTTTTTATCATCGGTTTGTTGTGGTGGTTTGTTTTGAAAATTAGGTCTTTGCTGATTGTAAGTATTATTGGATACTTGTTGATTGCTAGGACCTTGTTGGTTGTTATATGGAATATTTCGGTTATAATTCTGGTTTTGATTGTAAATAGGTCTTGGCGGTTGATAATTATTCTGATAATTATTTCCAGGCCTTTGGTTTATGTATGAAATATTCTCTCTTTGTTCCATTGTTAATTCAATACTGAGACAATCTTTTGTCAAATGTGGTCCTCCACACTGCTCACAACTAATTCTTATTGAGTGAATATCTTTAGTCATCTTTTCCATTCGTATCTCCACAGCATCTATCTTTGCGGAAATAGAATCTAAGTCATGGCTAGAATCGGCTCTAGCTGCTTTAGATGATCTAACGATATCTTTTTCTTGGTGCCACTCGTGTGAGTGGGAAGCAGTGTTATCAATAATTTTGTAAGCATCAGTTTCGGTTTTCTTCATAATAGAAACACCAGCTGCTATATCTATGTCTTTCCTTGTAGTGATGTCGCATCCTTGGTAAAATATTTGTACTATTTGACAGGTGTCTAAACCATGTTGCGGACATCCTCTTAACAACTTTCCAAATCTTGTCCACGCCTCATATAGAGTTTCATTTGGCTTCTGTGTGAACGTAACAATTTCTGCTTGAAGTCTTACGGCTTTAGATGCAGGAAAGAATTGTTTAAGAAATTTTTCAACTAAAACATCCCATGTATCAATCTCCCCTTCAGGTAACGACTCCAACCAATCTTTGGCTTCTCCCTTTAAAGTCCAGGGAAATAACATGAGATATATCTGTTCATCCTCAACTTCTCGGATTTTAAATAGTGTGCAGATCCTATTAAAGGTACGTAGATGTTCATTTGGATCTTCCTTCAGCGCACCACTAAATTGGCATTGATTAGTCACCATGTGTAGAATTTGTCCTTTGATTTCATAATCTGGCGCATTAATGTCTGGATGAGTAATTGCGTGACCTTGGCCAGTGCGTTTAGCTCTCATTCGGTCTTCCATACTTAAAGGTTCCAGATTCTCCATAATTGAACTTGTTGAATCATAATTACTAGAGGATTCTGATTTAATGGTTCGTTCCTCAACAATCTCTGTTTGAATGATTGGTGGTTTCGGAGGAAAGTTTAGTGGTTCAGGATCTATGAATCGTCCCTGAATATTCTCCGGATTCTCAATTGTGAGGTCGGGTTCAAAAAATGGATTATCGGAAATTTGAACTGGAGTACTTGGTCGACTGGATGACGATTCTAAAGAAAAATCAACGGTGGTAATATTTGCTAAATGTCTTGATCTAGTTACAGGTGGTGAACGTACAAAAGGTGGTGAACGTCTTGCTCGGTGCATTCACTGAATATCCTATTAGTTTTTAAAAGGAAAGAAAAATTATAATAAGTTATCCAATCAATAGACTTTTCTGATTTTGCCCACGTTTCGAATAGCCAAAAGATGCAGCAGAGGGGCAGGATTCGTTTGGTCTCAATATAATTGAGGACTGTTTGGCTCCAATAACCCGGTCCACGTACAAATCCAACTATTACTACGAACCAGAAAATTTTGATGTCTATCAATTTAACCACTTAAAATAAATTTTCGAAATTTTAAGAAATTTAGATAAGAAGTAGAATAAAAATCTATGTCCTAAAACTAGAATATCGAGAAATAAGAAAGAAAAAGAGTTCGTCGAAAAAGGTCGAAAAAGAAAAATGGTTGAAAAATAAAAGGTGACGGAAAAATAAAAGAAACTTATAAAACTTAAAAACACTTGACTAACCTAACCTTATTACTACAACTAACTTAAAATTATAATCGCAAATTGAGATTACTAATTGGAATGATAATTGATACATAGGAAAAAGTCGTCTAAAAATATTAAAGCTTACAGGGAAAACTAAATCCCAAATGGAAATAACTTAAAAAGAAACTAAAACTTAAAAAGGCGTCGCAAAATTCTAAAGTACCTAAATCTTAGTCTAAAGAAAAAGCACTTAAGGAATTCTACGGCAAAGCCTAAAAATCTAGAAGTAAAAATAACTATGGCAAAAACTAAGTTTAAAACTAAATATGAGCGAAAAATACAAAAGTTACACTAAAACTATTAAAAAGGGACAAAATATAAAAATATACAAAAAGTTGTAAAAATTACAATTTTTATAAAAATATTATTTTTATATTAATTATTTTATAAAACTATTAATTTTACAATTTAATTAAACTAATTTAAGTAAAATATAAATTAAATAAAAAGTAACTTAAAATAAAACTAATTATAATAATAATAATAATTAAGGTTAATAATAATAATAATTAATAAATACCCCGTAATTAATGCTGAATTAGGGTTCTGTCAGCGCGTTAGAGCAGCTCCGCGAGTTGCGGTATTTCAAGCATAAAACTCCGCGAGTCGCGGGGTTCCAAAATTCAACTCTGGTACAGTTTAAATTGACGCGTTTTTTATTTTTATTTTCTGTTTTTATATTTTCTATTTATATCAAAATATTTATATAATAAAAACTTATATTTAAAAACTTAAATAAAAATAGAACTACTTTATAAATTTAAAAATATCTTAAAAATAGATTTATAAATATTAAATTTTTTTTATATGTTTTAAATAAAAACAAAATACTTAAATAAAACTTATATAAAAATAAAGAAACTTTATAAAACTTAAATATTTAACAAAATCTTAAAAATACTTATATTTTTGTTTTTCTTTTTATATTTTCGAATATTTAAAACGTATTTTTATAAAAACGACTTTTAATAAAAGTAAACTAAAAATCTTTTTTTTTTATATTAGCGTTGCGCTTCCAGCGTTTAAGAGTTCCCCGGCAGCGGCGCCAAAAATAACTTGATGTGTGCGAGGTGTACTAGGAAATACTATTCATTTTAGCAAGAAAATACTATTAAATACGATACAATTTTACATAAGATATTTATTTATTTAGAGAATGGATATACTTAAACCTTGCTACAACACTTATAGGCAGTGTACCTAATCGTACAGTAGTGTAGTTTTTAGTAAGTCCGGTTCGTTCCACAGGGAAATCTTTAAACAAAGCTTAACGCTATATTAGTTTACTTTTGTAAAAATACAAATATATATATAAGTAATATTATTATTATAAAGGGGGGTTTTTACCGTTAAATGACCGGTTTGTCGATTTTAAAACTTTAGTCGCAGTTAAAACCAAATGTAAAATATTAAACATAAATACAAGACTTAAATTAAAGCGTAAAGTAAATAACGATAATGAAATTGCGAATAATAAAAGTGCGATAAAATAAACTTGCGATAATTAAAAAGTACGATAATTAAAAGTGCAATTAAATACAATAACAATAAAAATGCGATAATTAGAAGTGCAATTAAATATAAAATAAAGGAAATTAAATATGAAATAAAAGCATTATGCTTATTTAAACTTCCGTAATCATGATGTTTGACGTGTTGATTTTAGTTTTATGCCCATGGGTTAATTGTCCTTTGTCCTGGATTATTTAATATGTCCGTCTGGTTTTTGTCCATAACAGTCCATCAGTCATAAATATAAAGTGCGAGTATCCTCGTCAAATTATCCTTATACCCGAAGTTAAATATTCCAACTAATTGGGGACTTAAACTGTAACAAGATTTTAATACTTTGTTTAATAATTACACCAGGATGTCGACTGAGTGTAATCCAAGTTTTTAATATTTTGTTATCAATTATACCAAGTGTCCTTGTACATAATTTCACCCCTGTTTTAATTATTCTAGTGGCTATTAATCCATTCCCGTGTCCGGTTAAATGAACGATTATTCGTACATATAAATACCCTGCCCATCGTGTCCGATCGAGTGTAAATGGTTATTTATAGGGACGCCCAATTGTAAATCTTTATATTAACATTAACAAACTATCATTTAGTTAAACAAATATAAAGCCCATTAATAGCCCATAGTCTAATTTCCACAAGTGTCGTTCTTTTGTCCAAACCCCAATTATGGTACAAAGCCCAATTACCCAATTTTAGTAATTAGCCCAACATCATGATTACTTCTGATTAAATAAGCATAATAATAACTTAGCTACGAGACATTAAATTAAAAAGGTTGAACATAACTTACAATGATTAAAAATAGCGTAGCGTTACACGGACAGAATTTTGACTTACACCCTTACAATATTCGCTAACATACCCTTATTATTAGAATTAAAATTAAAATTAAAATATAAATATAAATATAAATATTTACGTATATATTGAGAGAGAGATGAAAAAGGATGTTAAAAATGATCAGAATTCGGTTGGCTTTATAGGGATTTGAGTTCAGGTATACTCCGCGACTCGCGGCATTTTTTGCCTTCAAACTCCGCGAGTCGCGGAGTTTGAAATTACAGCTCACAAACTTTGGAGTCTTTCTTGCCGACGATTTTTATTATTTATATAATATATAAATAATTATAAGAATTATTTAAATATTATATTATATTTATGTGCATAGTTGACTTGTAATTTTTAGTCCGTTGCGTCGAGCGTTGAGAGTTGACTCTGGTCCCGGTTCTGAATTTTCGAACGTCCTTGGGTACAATTTAATATCTTGTACTTTGCGTTTTGAATCTTGTACTCTTGTAATTTCGAGACGTTTCTTATCAATAATTGGAACCTCTTTGATTGTATTTTGTACTTTTGAGCTTTTTGGTCGTTTGCGTCTTCAATTCGTCGAATCTGTCTTTTGTCTTCACCTTTTATTATTTAAAAGAATATCACTTGTAAATAGAACAATTGCAACTAAAAGCTTGTCTTTCTTGAGGAATAATGCTATGAAATATATGTTCGTTTTTAGCATTATCAGGTATTCTTTTTCTCACTTTGGTAAGAAGCGAACATCACTAACCCATAAGCATAACATGCTTCTTTATGTTGCATGTTAGAAGCTCTTTCTAATTCACGAAATCCTATGTTGGGATATGTTGAGTCAAAATAGGTTCTTAACCCGTAGCGTAAAATTACATTTGGGTTCCCCGCATTTAATGCTTTAAAGAAAACACGGCGTAACTTAAAGTCTCCCCAATGTGATATGCCCCACCTATCAAAGGAAATCCTTTTATAAACGAAGGCATTTCTGGAAGGTCTTTCAAATGTTTGACAAGTTAATTTCGCCATAACTAAATGTGCTGATGAATTCTGACCGACTCTAGACAAGATTTCCTCAATCATATCCTCTGGTAGGTCTTCTAGAATATTCGGTTGTCTACCCTTAACGTCCATTTTGTTTTTATACTGTAAAATAGACAAGGATTAGATTCGTAATAACAAACAATACAAGAAATTTTTACATAGAACATAAAAGTACAAGCACACTACAATACATTTATTACATAACATGCTCACACCCCTCTAATCTGAATCACTGGTTTCTTCTTCTTCTTCAGACTTGGTTCTTTTTCCTAATCTTCTAGTGATATATGATGTTCCTCTAATACGAGTCGTTGTTTTCCACATTGGTTTAGAAAAACCTGGTGGTTTAGAGGTTCCCGGGTTATTGTCACGATATTGAAAATACGGGTGTTGATGGTACATATAAAGTTCATCGAGGTCGGAATCAGATTTCTCTATTTTGATGCCTTTTCCCTTATTATTTTCTTTTGCCTCATTAAATTGGGTCGGGGTAATTTCTATAACATCATCGGAATCCTCATTAGGATCCGATTCATCAAAAAATTGGTAATTTTCCCAATATTTTGCTTCCATAGCGAAAACACCATTGACCATTATTAACTTTGGTCCATTGGTTGAGGATTTTCTTTTATTTGACCGGTTTTCTGTGGTTCCTACTATTCCCCCCTCCGGAACCTCTTCTTCTTTCGGTTTCTCTTCTTCTGGTTCCTCTTCTTCCGGTTCCGTTTCCTCTTCTTCCGGTTCTCCGGGAACTTGTGAATCTTGCCAATATATATTCGACTCTTCGTTATTATTAGGTGAGTCAATGGGATTTGTGCTAGAGGTAGACATCTATCACATAATATCAAACATGTTAAGAGATTAATATATCACATAATATTTACATGTTAATAATATATAGTTTTCAACAAAAATGTTAAGCAATCATTTTTAAAGAAAACACGATCGAAGTCCAGACTCACTAATGCATCCTAACAAACTCGATAAGACACACTAATGCAAATTTTCTGGTTCTCTAAGACCAACGCTCTGATACCAACTGAAATGTCCCGTTCATATTGATTATAAACGTTCCATATTAATTGATTTCGTTGCGAGGTTTTGACCACTATATGAGACGTTTTTCAAAGACTGCATTCATTTTTAAAACAACCATAACCTTTATTTTATCAATAAAGGTTTTAAAAACATTACGTAGATTATCAAATAATGATAATCTAAAATATACTGTTTACACACGACCATTACATAATGGTTTACAATAGAAATATATTACATCGACATATGTTTCTTGAATGCAATTTTTACATAATATCATACAAACATGGACTCCAAATCTTGTCCTTATTTTAGTATGCAACAGCGGAAGCTCTTAGTATTCACCTGAAAATAAACATGCTTTAAACGTCAATAAAAATGTTGGTGAGTTATAGGTTTAACCTATATATATCAAATCGTAACAATAGACCACAAGATTTAATATTTCAATACACATCCCATACATAGAGATAAAAATCATTAATATGGTGAACACCTGGTAACCGACATTAACAAGATGCATATATAAGAATATCCCCATCATTCCGGAATACCCTTCGGATATGATATAATTTTCGAAGTACTAAAGCATCCGGTACTTTGGATGGGCTTTGTTAGGCCCAATAGATCTATCTTTAGGATTCGTGTCAATTAGGATGTCTGTTCCCTAATTCTTAGATTACCAGACTTAATAAAAAGGGGCATATTCGATTTCGATAATTCAACCATAGAATATAGTTTCACGTACTTGTGTCTATTTTGTAAATCATTTATAAAACCTGCATGTATTCTCATCCCAAAAATATTAGATTTTAAAAGTGGGACTATAACTCACTTTCACAGATATTTCCTTCCTCGGAAATAAGACTTGGCCATGGATCGATTCACGAACCTATACAAATATGTACATATATATCAAAGTATGATCAAAATATAATTACAACCATTTTTATTATGTTTTAAAGATTTGAGTGTATTAAGTCAGCTATCCTCGTTAGTAACCTACAACTAGTTGTCCACAGTTAGATGTACAGAAATAAATCGATATATATTATCTTGAATCAATCCACGACCCAGTGTATACATGTCTCAGGCTAGATCACAACTCAAAGTATATATATTTTTGGAATCAACCTCAACCCTGTATAGCTAACTCCAACATTACTGCATATAGAGTGTCTATGGTTGTTCCAAATAATATATATACATGGGTCGATATGATATGTCAAAACATTTGCATACGTGTCTATGGTATCCCAAGATTACATAATATATTAGAATACATGTATAATACAATATAATTTAGCTAGGATATGATTTGTATAGATTTGTTAAACATTTCCCGGAGCTAAAAAGATCAAAAATATCCAATCTTGATTTACCCATAACTTCTTCATTTTAAATCCGTTTTGAGTGAATCAAATTGCTATGGTTTCATATTGAACTCTAATTTAAGAATCCAAATAGAAAAAGTATCAGTTTATAGTTGGAAATTTAAGTTACATATCAATTACTAAAGAGGTAGTCATTTCTGTTGAAAGAACGACATCTTGATGACCATTTTGAAAAACATACTTTCACTTTGAGTTTAACCAAGATTTTTGGATATAGTTTCATGTTCATATGAAAAATCATTTTTCCAGAAGAACAACTTTTAAATCAAATTTTATCATAGTTTTTAATTATCCAAACCAAAACAGCCCCCGGTTTCACTACGATGGCGTATATCTGATTTTATGGTGTTCATTGTGTTTTCAGGTTTTAAATCATTAAGTTTGCATATCATATAGATATATAACATGTGTTTAGTTGTTTTTAAAAGTCAAGTTAGAAGGATTAACTTTTTTTTTGCGAACAAGTTTAGAATTAACTAAACTATGTTCTAGTGATTACAAGTTTAAACCTTCGAATAAGATAGCTTTATATGTATGAATCGAATGATGTTATGAACATCATTACTACCTCAAGTTTTCTGGATAAAACTACTGGAAATGAAAAAAATGGATCTAGCTTCAAAGGATCATTGGATGGCTTGAAAGTTCTTGAAGCAGAATCATGACACGAATACAGTTCAAGTAAGATTTTCACTCGAAATAAGATTGTTATAGTTGTAGATATTGAATCAAAGTTTGAATATGAATATTACCTTGAATTAGAAAGATAACCTACTGTAAATAATAAAGGTTCCTTGATCTTAGATGATTACTTGGAATGGATTAGAAAGCTTGGAAGTAGACTTGTAAACTTGGAAGTATTCTTGATTTTTATGAAACTATACTTATGGAATTTATGAAGAACACTTAAAACTTGAAGATGGAACTTGAGGGAGATCAATTAGATGAAGAAAATTGAAGAATGAAAGTGTTTGTAGGTGTTTTTGGTCGTTGGTATATGGATTAGATATAAAGGATATGTAATTTTGTTTTCATGTAAATAAGTCATGAATGATTACTCATATTGTTGTAATTTTATGAGATATTTCATGTTAGTTGCTAAATGATGGTTGCCACATGTGTTAGGTGACTCACATGGGCTGCTAAGAGCTGATCATTGGAGTGTATATTGAAAGGACCCGTCCTAATCCATCCGGACGAAGTCCATATCGATTATAAACGATTCACAACAGTTGATTACATCGCGAGGTACTTGACCTCTATATGATACATTTTACAAACATTGCATTCGTTTTTGAAAAGACAATCTTTCAATACATAGAAAGTTGATGGAATGCATACCATTTCATAATATATCTAACTATCATTGACTTAATAATAATCTTGATGAACTCAACGACTTGAATGCAACGTCTTTTGAAATATGCCATGAATGACTCCAAGTAATGTTTCTAAAATGAGCAAATGTACAGCGGAAGATTTCTTTCGTACCTGAGAATAAACATGCTTTCAAGTGTCAACCAAAAGGTTTGTGAGTTCATTAGTTTAACATAAATAAACATTTCCATCATTTTAATAGACCACAAGATTTTCATTTCTCATAAATATACGTCCCATGCATAGAGACAAAAATAATCATTCATATGGATTGAACACCTGGTAATCGACATTCACAATATGCATATAAGAATATCCCCATCATTCCGGGATCCTCCTTCGGACATGATATAAATTTCGAAGTACTAAATCATCCGGTACTTTGGATGAGGCTTGTTGGGCCCGATAGATCTATCTTTAGAGTTCGCGTCAATTAGGGTGTCTGTTCCCTAATTCTTAGATTACCAGACTTAATAAAAAGGGGCATATTCGATTTCGATAATTCAACCATATAATGTAATTTCAATTACTTGTGTCTATTTCGTAAAACATTTATAAAAATTACGCATGTATTCTCAACCCAAAAATATAAAGGGTAAAAAGGCAAATGAAACTCACGCATATAAATATTGTAAAACAGTTAATAAAGCATTTGCATGTATTCTCAGCCCAAAATGTATATAAAAAGGGAATAATGAAATCACTCAATGTATTTTATAGTAAAAATACATATAATGGTATTGAACAATGCAGGATTGGCCTCGGGTTCACGAACCTATATCATTTATATATATTAAAACGTATATTCGTAATCGAATAAATATATATATTATATCCTTAAATTATATATTATGTATATATTTATCTACTTAATATTATGTTAAAAACACCTAATTTATTATATATGAATATTTATATAAAATTTGATAATATTATTAATATATACATGTATGTAATATAAATATATTCTCACATGTATCTTATTCACTTGTTATAAAATTAACAATGATAATAAAATAATTTTTAATAGAAGGATAGTTTTAATATCATGATAATTTTAGTAATACTTATAATATAAATAATAATACTAATAATACATTTAGTAATGATAATTTTAATATTGTTGGTAAAATGGTAAAAATAAAATTTGTAACGATATTAGTAATTTTAATAATAATTATGGTTTTAATAGTAATTATTAATGGTCGTATTCATAATAATACTAATAATTATAAAAGGGTAATAATACTAATATTAATGATAAATAAACAAGTTTGCGTTATTTTTATAGTAATGATAATAATGATAATCCTAATTATAATAATATTTATACTAGTAGTTAATATAATAAGTTACATTTTTAAATGATAGCATTTATATTAGCAACAACATTAGAAATCCTATATGATAATAATAATACTAACACTAGTAATACTTATAATAATAATATTTGTTATAATACTAATAATTTCTAAATAATACTACTAATAACAATAATACTTGAATTAATAACAATAACTAATAATACTTAACAATAACAATCATAATAAACATAATAATAATAATAATAATAATAATAATAATAATAATAATAATGATAATAATAATAATAACAAAGGAAAACTACCTTTAAAGGATAAAAAGTTAATAAACTGCCCAGGCCGGGACTCGAACCCGCAACCTCTCGCTCATCCCTTAAACGCCCAACCATCCATCTGTCTTATGTTTTTCTAATTTATGTTACTCCTAAATCTATATATCCCGTATCTAACTATCTCTCTATATCATCTTCTTCCTCACTCCTTTATAAAAATTTAATCGATCCTAATTCATTCAAATCATCAGGTCAACGATTTTGATACCTCAAACAACTCATAAACAATCAACATCCAGGTTTGATTTAATAGAAAACGAAAAAAAATAAAAAATAAAAATGTATATGTACAGCTCGTCGCTGCCAAGGAAGAAAAAAAAATGATTTTTAACTTCGAGCTTATTTTGGCCAAATGTTACAACACAAAATAGTTGGTAAAGCTTTCATAGAAACTAATGGAATCCTCAATTGAACTCAACTCATAACAGAAATTTCGAATTTGGATCAAGAACAATGGTTGACTTTTTAATTTTAAAAGTTTGACTCCAAAATTGGGATTCGATAGAATGAATTAGGATTTGAAACTTTGCAGGTAGTTTATATGTAGGATTTCTAACACAATGGTATTGTTACAATTTGAAATTTATTTCAAAATCAATTTAATGAAGATTGAAAGCAGGAACAGGGACTCGTCTGGTTTATTCTCACAGAAATTATTTACATCGACATATTATGGACTGATATATTTGATATTTGATAGTGATAGTGTGTAGTTGATGATTTTTGGCTAATTACCTGAATAATCTGTTGATGTTATAGGGATATCAACTCACAGGAAAATCAATCAGGATTATATCAAAATAAATAAATAAATAAAAACAAAAATCGATTTTGGAAAGGGAATAAAGTTGTACGAATGATTATGATGTGTATAGCTTTAGGAGACAGAAAACAAGATTGAATATAATTCGATTGTTACATGAAACAGAATTGAATCCAAACAAATCGTACGAATGCTTTTATACAATTAATATTGATAATTAATAATTATATTAATAATATTCTAAATACAAATAATAATAATAATAATAATAATAATAATAATAATAATAATAATAATAATAATAATAATAATAACAATAATAATAATAAGGATCCTAGTAGTAATATTATTTAAGATAATAAATTGTGTTACTTTCTAATAACTATATTAATTATGATAATAATAATTTATAATAGTAATAATAATAATATAAATGTATAAAGAATAAATAATTTCTGATAATAATAATATTTATAATACAAAAAAAACAATACTAATAATGATAATAATTAATGATAATATTCATAATGCTACATTAATTATAATAACTATTTATATTAATAATGATAATAATATTATTAGTAATAATAATAATATAACAATTTATATAACAAGTTTCATATTCGTATATTATATTTATGGTACTAACTTTACTATTTAATATTGAAAATAATAATAATATTACTATACCATTTATTTTAACTTATAATTTTCATTTTTAATATATTACAATTACGTATTTTAACTATGTGATATTTAATAACATATATTCAATATTTAATATATATTCATTTTATATATGTATTACTATATACATATAATATTAATTATGTTTAAGAATCATATAATATTATCTTTTAATTCCGTCAAATATCGAAACAAACACGTTTATGTAAAGTATTATATATATAATACTTTGATAACATTTTCAATTAATAAATATATATTATATGCACATATCTATATACACATAAATGTTCGTGAATCGTCAGGCATGGTCAAAGGGTAATTGATTATATGAATATAGATTTCAAAAATTTCAAGACTCAACATTATAGATTTTGCTTATCGTGTCGGAAACATATAAAGATTAAGGTTTAAATTTGATCGGAAATTTCCGGGTCATTACAGTACCTACCCGTTAAAAAAATTTCGTCCTGAAATTTGAGTGAGGTGGTCATGGCTAACAATAAAAATGTTTTCATGACGAATATTAGTTGATAAATAGAGTTTTATCACCATTGAATAATGATAATAAAATTAATTCGATTATTCGAAGAATACGAATGAAGCTATCGCAAAAGAGTAAATTGAAGAAAATAAGGTTTTCCTTAGCTTTTGACAAACAAACAGGGTTGAATTTCGGAATTCAAGAGATTTAAAGAAGATCTTCGAAATCTAAAAGATTTAATCCTTCGACTAATAAGGAATTTTAAGATCTCTATAATTAAATATGATGATCTGCCTCGATTACTCTGCCTGATATTTCCATTATAAATTAAGCTCTTCCGTCCCCTTATCCTCACCATTTCTATACAATCCCCAAATTCAAAAGATTATGAAAATGCTTAATCCAATTCTAAACTCTGATATTTTCCTAATTATCATTTCTCTCATCCTTCTTTTCAATCTTCCACCAGAAAATCTCTTTACTTTTAATATAACCTTGGGATGATACTATTCTTAATTATACCGTGTCCTTATATTGCTATTCGTATTAATATCCACGGTTTGCAACCTCCGTGTTGTTTTTGGGCTTGATATTTTCTCGTATATTTTGATGCCTCTGCTTCTATCTTTCTGTAATCATTATCATCCACAGTTAATACTCTCTCCAAGTTACTGTGATTTATACCCCCATTGATATTTTGAAGTTTCATGATTTTGTCTTTTCTTCCCTACTTTAAGTCAAGCGAACAAAGATCCATTATTCGTAGATATGAATTTCAGAATGAACATCGTGAATGTTCTAAGAAGAATATTGTAATGGCACGATCTTGATTTGTCAAATTACCAGAATTACTGAGAATAGAACTATCAAGAAAATATGTTCTTGATATGTTTATATATCAGGTAAAATGTAAGAGTCGTGTAACATGGCACATGATGGCATTATAATCTGTGAATCATCATGTTCCATTTAGAAACTCAGCATGACTTACTGTAATATAATCACGTTGATCAAGTGTCATTATATTATACTAACTCATGCATCAGTTCCCAACATTACTTCAAAAACATTCATATTTTAAGCTCGAAAGTTTACAGAATATAGAAACTAACAGTTTCTATATGATGTAATACTAATAGCAAGAAGAGATTATTGATTTTAGATAAGAATAGTTATGAAAATATCTTCAGAAATATGGAGGATGTTTTTAATGAAAGATACGATAATATTTCAGAATATCTAAGATCAGAGGATGATGGAGACTATTGTCTGCAAGGGTTTAGAGTAAGGAGCAAGATATTTACTAATGACTTTAGCAGACATTGAATCATTTGGATTCTTTGAAGTCAAACTTATTCTTTGTGATTTGTCCACGGATTTCTTCATAGTTTCGCATAATCTGCTTGTCGGTACTAAATTTTCTATTGAATGTTTCCAATATAATGATACACAGGAAGCACGAAGAGGTATATAATTTCGGACGAGAATATTTATAAAAATATCTTCAGAAATATCGAAGATATTTATGATGATATTTTGGAATTTCTAAGTTCGATGGTTGATGAAGAAAGATTTTTCGCAAGATTTTAACATGGATACGGAGTAAGATATTTGTTAAAGGTTTTATCGGATCCAGAATTACTTGGGTTCTTGGAATATATGGTATGATCCTTGTATTTGTCCTTGGTCTCCTTCGTGGTTAGCTCAATCCGTTTTCCAGTTCCAACTTTTTTGAGTTTTTCCAACATACTATTCTTTATCATCAAACTTTCAATAATTAAGGTCGTTTACGATTGTCTATGGTTTCTGCTGCTCCATTCAGCTTTTTCAACATTCAGAGTATTGATTCGCAGACTGGGTGCTTTTCAAAATTCCATAATGGAAGATCATGATTCTAAGAGATAAATGTTATATGTATACATATAACTGTTGATGTAGTAATGGTGTGAGTTTTCAAAGTACTGATTGCTGATTTCTCGGTATTTGGTACGGCAGTTCTCTTTACAAGATGCGGATGGGTATATGATAGGACTTTAATGAACAATTATAATGGTTTTTTTTTTTCCGGAGATAAACTTAAGTTAATGAATAATGAATTTGCTAGTTATTTTACTACTAATGTGGTGGTATATAAACGGTTCTCCGATAACGATGATGAATGGGTAATCTTTATAATAAAGTTTATTCGAATGAAAAATTGAAGTGGATTTGTTGGAGCTGTGACAAAATTGACTAATTGTGAAAAAGAATTGCAATGTTATTTAGGGTGATAATAACACTAAGGAATTAGCACAACTACGTGTTAAACGTTTACTCAGTTTCTGAGAGTTTTTCAGGTGCATAACTATATGCATAAGTTCTTTCTTTCGTAGGTATCGTGTGGTTGGTTCATCTCCTCGATTGAGGTGTTTTCAAGAATCATGAAAGGTTTGAACGCAGATTGTAATCGTCAAGATACAAATGAGGTTTAAGATGAAATCAAGTGGCAAACTTGAAGAATTGTTTTGTTTCATATGTTATAATCAATATTTTAATTCATTTTAATTGTCCAATGTTGGTAGTCCTCAGTTGATAGTCCACAGTTGACAGTCCAATAATTCATATATAATTTAATATATAATATTCGAATTAATTAATACGTATCGTGACCCGTGTACATGTCTCAGACTTGATCACAACTCAAAGTATATATATTATTATAGAATCAACCTCAACCCTGTATAGAGAACTCGATCATTACTGCATATAGAGTGTCTATAGTTATTCCAAATAATATATATAGATGCGTCGATATGATATGTCAAAACCTTGTATACTTGTCCCGATATTTAAAGTGCGTAAAATAAATAACAGAAATTAAATGACGATAACTAAAGTGCATAATGTAAATAACAGAGATTAAATGATGATAAATAAAATTGCGAGAATGTAAATTGCGATAATTAAATTGCGATAAATAAGATGTAATCAGTTAGCTAGGAATAGTTAGCTAGGATCAGTTAGCGTGGATTCTTAATAAAATTTTCGATTAGTTAATTCGTTTGTTTCTAACAAATTTTATTTTTGTCCATTGTTTTCTTCATTATGCCACTTGTTTTTTTTTTTTTTTTTGATAAATCAAAATCCAAATATGAAATTGGATGAATATGGTTATTCTGTGGTGAACGGATTTGTATATCGGTGGACGTAAGTACGATAGTAAACGACTATTGAATTAGATTCGAAGAATGTATAGTGTAACTTATTAATGTGAAATCTAAATATTCCTCGGGTATTACCTACCTGTTAAAATATTTTCACCATTAACAGTTTGTACACAAGAATTTTTAATTACAATCTTTATGAAAATATATATACATATATATTTTCTTCAGATGAAATCATGCATTTAATGAGTCAATATGATATTAAACTCATTTGATTTACCGTTGGAACAAGAATATATAATCTCTAAAACATTAGAGATTACATAATCGCCATGTCGAACGAAGATAAATGATGTAGAACGATACGTAGAATGATAATTGTACTCAAGGTATAGAATGAGACGTCGAGGCATGGGTTGTTGATGGTACTGGTGTTGTTATTGATGGTACTGTTGGTGCCGGTGATGTTGTTGAAGCTGGTAATTTTTGCACCATATTCTCCAGATTGATTACTCGAGCGCGAAGTTCGTTGACTTCTTCTATTATTCCGGGATGATTGTCGGTCGGTACGAGCGGATGAATAAGGTTTAGAATTTTTGATAGAATACAATCGTAGTGAGATATTCAGGAAATGGGGGTGAAAATGGTGTTTCAGACTGGTTCGCGGTAAGTGCTTCAGGTTCATTGCCAAGAGGTAAATTCGGTTAGTGGGTGGAAAGGATCGCCTTCCTCTCATCTCCATCGGTTAAGTCGACTACGAACCCATCAGATGAATTGGGGATGATTGATTGGTTGATTCATTCTGGTGATGTTGCCTTCGGAGCTTAGGTGAACATCCATGTCAGAATAGCTGTCAGAATAACTATCGGATTAGCTATCGAAGTCTGAGGGACTCGAACTGGTTGAGGGATTCATCTCGTACGATCAGATGAAGTATTTTCGATAAGAAACAGATTATAGGATGTAGATTAGTACCCTGCAATACATAATTCACATATGCATATACAATACTAAAATCTCATATGTTACGGAGGAATCTACGGAAGTTGTCAGACAAAGTCTACAGTACAAGATATACTAAGATATGAATTAGCAGATACGCTAAGATACGAATTTTGTCTATACACTATTCATGCAATCATTGCAGTAAGATATGTCTAGACTAAGAATGATAAGCAGGTAATTTACTAAGGATGATAAATAGATGATTTTCGACAAAAAATGATAAGCAAAACTTTGACATGCAGACACGGTCGAAGTCCAGACTCACTAATGCATCCTAACGACTATCAGTTAGACTCACTAATGCAAGACCTGGTTCGCTAAGACCACCGCTCTGATACCAACTGAAAGGACCCGTCCTAATCCATCCGGACAAAGTCCATATCGATTATAAACGATTCACAACAGTTGATTACATCGTGAGGTACTTGACCTCTATATGATACATTTTACAAACATTGCATTCGTTTTTGAAAAGACAATCTTTCAATACATCGAAAGTTGACGGAATGCATACCATTTCATAATATATCTAACTATCATTGACTTAATAATAATCTTGATGAACTCAACGACTCGAATGCAACGTCTTTTGAAATATACCATGAATGACTCCAAGTAATGTTTCTAAAATGAGCAAATGCACAGCGGAAGATTTTTTTCGTACCTGAGAATAAACATGCTTTCAAGTGTCAACCAAAAGGTTGGTGAGTTCATTAGTTTAACATAAATAAACATTTCCATCATTTTAATAGACCACAAGATTTTCATTTCTCATAAATATACGTCCCATGCATAGAGACAAAAATAATCATTCATATGGATTGAAGACCTTATAATCGACATTCACAATATGCATATAAGAATATCCCCATCATTCCGGGATCCTCCTTCGGACATGATATAAATTTCGAAGTACTAAATCATCCGGTACTTTGGATGGGGCTTGTTGGGCCCGATAGATCTATCTTTAGAGTTCGCGTCAATTAGGGTGTCTGTTCCCTAATTCTTAGATTACCAGACTTAATAAAAAGGGGCATATTCGATTTCGATAATTCAACCATATAATGTAATTTTAATTACTTGTGTCTATTTCGTAAAACATTTATAAAAATTGCGCATGTATTCTCAGCCCAAAAATATAAAGGGTAAAAAGGCAAATGAAACTCACGCATATAAATATTGTAAAATAGTTAATAAAGCATTTGCATGTATTCTCAGCCCAAAATGTATATAAAAAGGGAATAATGAAACTCAGTCAATGTATTTTGTAGTAAAAATACATATAACGGTATTGAACAATGCAGGATTGGCCTCGGGTTCACGAACCTATATCATTTATATATATATATATATATATATATATATATATATATATATATTAAAACGTATATTCGTAATCGAATAAATATATATATTATATCCTTAAATTATATATTATGTTTATATTTATCTGCTTAATATTATGTTAAGAACACCTAATTTATTATATATGAATATTTATATAAAATTTGATAATATTATTAATACATACATATATGTAATATAAATATATTCTCACATGTATCTTATTCACTTGTTATAAAATTAACAATGATAATAAAATAATTTTTAATAGAAGGATACTTTTAATATCATGATAATTTTAGTAATACTTATAATATAAATAATGATACTAATAATACATTTAGTAATGATAATTTTAATACAGTTGGTAAAATGGTAAAAATAATATTTGTAACGATATTAGTAATTTTAATAATAATTATGGTTTTAATAGTAATTATTAATGGCCGTATTCATAATAATACTAATAATTATAAAAGGGTAATAATACTAATATTAATGATAAATAAACAAGTTTGCGTTATTTTTATAGTAATGATAATAATGATAATCCTAATTATAATAATATTTATACTAGTAGTTAATATAATAAGTTACATTTTTAAATGATAGCATTTATATTAGCAACAACATTAGAAATCCTATATGATAATAATAATACTAACTCTAGTAATACTTATAATAATAATATTTATTATAATACTAATAATTTCTAAATAATACTACTAATAACAATAATACTTGAATTAATAACAATAACTAATAATACTTAACAATAACAATTATAATAAACATAACAATAATAATAATAATAATAATAATGATAATAATAATAATAACAAAGGAAAACTACCTTTAAAGGATAAAAAGTTAATAAACTGCCCAGGCTGGGACTCGAACCCGCGACCTCTCGCTCATCCCTTAAACGCCCAACCATCCATCTATCTTGTGTTTTTCTGATTTATGTTACTCCTAAATCTATATATCCCGTATCTAACTATCTCTCTATATCATATTCTTCCTCACTCCTTTATAAAAATTTAATCGATCCTAATTCATTCAAATCATCAGGTCAACGATTTTGATACCTCAAACAACACATAAACAATCAACATCCAGGTTTGATTTAATAGAAAACGAAAAAAATAAAAATAAAAAAAAATTGTATATGTACAGCTCGTCGCTGCCAAGGAAGAAATAAAAATGATTTTTAACTTCGAGCTTGTTTTGGCCAAATGTTACAACACAAAATAGTTGGTAAAGCTTTCATAGAAACTAATGGAATCCTCAATTGAACTCAACTCATAACAGAAATTTTGAATTTGGATCAAGAACAATGGTTGACTTTTTAATTTTAAAAGTTTGACTCTAAAATTGGGATTCGATAGAATGAATTAGGATTTGAAACTTTGCAGGTAGTTTATATGTAGGATTTCTAACACAACGGTATTGTTACAATTTGAAATTTATTTCAAAATCGATTTAATGAAGATTGAAAGCAGGAACAGGGACTCATCTGGTTTTTTTCTCACAGAAATTATTTACATCGACAGATTATGGACTGATATATATTTGATATTTGATAGTGATAGTGTGTAGTTGATGATTTTTGGCTAATTACCTGAATAATCTGTTGATGTTATAGGGATATCAACTCACAGGAAAATCAATCAGGATTATATCAAAATAAATAAATAAATAAAAACAAAAATCGATTTTGGAAAAGGAATAAAGTTGTACGAATGATTATGATGTGTATAGCTTTAGGAGACAGAAAACAAGATTGAATATAATTCGATTGTTACATGAAACAGAATTGAATCCAAACAAATCGTACGAATGCTTTTATACAATTAATATTGATAATTAATAATTATATTAGTAATAATCTATATACAAATAATAATAATAATAATAATAATAATAATAATAATAATAATAATAATAATAATAATAATAATAATAATAATAATAATAATAATAATAATAAGGATCCTAGTAGTAATATTATTTAAGATAATAAATTGTGTTACTTTCTAATAACTATATTAATAATGATAATAATAATTTATAATAGTAATAATAATAATATAAATGTATAAAGAATAAATAATTTCTGATAATAATAATATTTATAATACAAAAAAAATAATACTAATAATGATAATAATTAATGATAATATTCATAATGCTACATTAATTATAATAACTATTTATATTAATAATGATAATAATATTATTAGTAATAATAATAATATAACAATTTATATAACAAGTTTCATATTCGTATATTATATTTATGGTACTAACTTTACTATTTAATATTGAAAATAATAATAATATTACTATACCATTTATTTTAACTTATAATTTTCATTTTTAATATATTACAATTACGTATTTTAACTATGTGATATTTAATAACATATATTCAATATTTAATATATATTCATTTTATATATGTATTACTATATACATATAATATTAATTATGTTTAAGAATCATATAATATTATCTTTTAATTCCGTCAAATATCGAAACACACACGTTTATGTAAAGTATTATATATCTAATACTTTGATAACATTTTCAATTAATAAATATATATTATATGTACATATCTATATACACATAAATGTTTGTGAATCGTCAGGCATGGTCAAAGGGTAATTGATTATATGAATATAGATTTCAAAACTTTCAAGACTCAACATTACAGATTTTGCTTATCGTGTCGGAAACATATAAAGATTAAGGTTTAAATTTGATCAGAAATTTCCGGGTCATTACATATATACCAATAGTACATACATCTAAAAGCTGTGTATTGTACGAGTACGAATACGGGTGCATACAAGTAGAATTGTTGATGAAACTGAACGAGGATGTAATTGTAAGCATTTTTGTTAAGTAGAAGTATTTTGATAAGTGTCTTGAAGTATTTCAAAAGTGTATGAATACATATTAAAACACTACATGTATATACATTTTAACTGAGTCGCTAAGTCTTCGTTAGTCGTTACATATAAGTGTTGTTTTGAAACCTTTAAGTTAACGATCTCAATTAATGTTGTTAACCCAATGTTTATTATATCAAATGAGATGTTAAATTATTATATTATCATGATATTATGATGTATGAATATCTTTTAATATGATATATACATTAAAATATCGTTACAACGATAATCGTTACATATAAGTCTCGTTTTGTAATTCTTGAGTTAGTAGTCTTGTTTTTACATATGTAGTTCATTGTTAACACACTTAATGATATATTTAAATATCATTTTTTCATGTTAAATATAGTGTATCAATATCTTAATATGATACATATGTATTTAGTAGACGTTATCATAACGATAATCGTTATATATATCATTTCGAGTTTCTTAACTTAGTAATCTCATTTCTTATGTATATCACACATTGTTAATATATTTAGTGAGATACTTACTCATCATAATCTTATGTCAACCATATATATATGTCTATATATACCACAACATGTAGTTTTTACAATTTTGTAACGTTCGTGAATCGCCGGTCAACTTGGGTGATCAATTGTCTATATGAAACTTATTTCATTTAATCAAGTCTTAACAAATTTGATTGCTTAACACATTGTAAACATTTAGTCATGTAAATATCAATCTCAATTAATATATATAAACATGGAAAAGTTCGGGTCACTACATCATGGGTCAAACTGATCATTTTTTGAACGGGTCAAAAGGGGATTGGGTTTGGTTGGGTAATGGGTTATTTTAGTTATTATTAGATATCATTATTTATCATTTATATTTATTATAGTTAGTCCGTTTATATTGTGTAGTGGTGTTATATGAAGGGGAATTGAGTTAATTCGGAGCTCGAAGAGAAGATGTTAACACCTAAAGAATGTTATCTACTTTTAGGCTCTAGCCACGAATCGTGCTTCCACATTGTATGAACTGTGAACTATTGCATTATGTATCCGTTTTCATGCTTTGTTTGATTGATTGCTTTAGGCAAGAATCGTGCATCCACATTGTATGAAGTGTGGAGTGATAAATGTTTTACAAGAAACTTTAGTGATAGAATTGAAATTTGACTTTTTACATCGGAATTGGTCAATAAATATCATTTAAAGTGATTGTGCTTTGGACCCGTTTGGTATAACCCAAATAACTACCATGGTATTATCTATACACCTTATCTCTCAAATTAAAAGTTCTACATAATTTCATTGTGACTACTTTTAGTTGTGTTTTTTTTGTATATTATATATTATTATTATAAATACAGCGCTTGGTACACAAAACTCTTTATACACGTAATCTTTGATTGGGTTTCATATCAAAAGGTTCATTGAGGTAATACCCATATAAATTAGAAGAGGCATGTTGTGTGTTATACTGTTCAAAATTTGAATACATATTTAATCTATTGTACATGTTTACATTGTAGGTTCAAGATTCCTGTTCGAGTGAAAAATGATAGTGGCACAGTCTCATTGACACTATTTAAAAGTCATGTTGTCCATTTATGAACTGCACATAGCAACGGGGGAAGATCAAGATCAACCAGATGATCTTGATGAGCGTTTAGGTTAGCGGATGCTTTATAAGTTTAAGTTTGCTGGATTTAACCGTGACACCGGGTATTCAACTTACACAGTTAAATATGTGAAATTTGACTCACATTGTTTGGCAATGTTAAATGAATAGTACGGTACGGTAAATTACATGAGCGATTTTGAATTTTAATTTTTGCGGTCAATTGGAAGCGTTCACATGTATCTGATCTTCTTTTTTTTTTTATCATTAAGCATGTAGATGTAAATGCGTGACTTAACATAACGTTTACATGTATTTGATCGTTTTATTTTATCATTAACCATGTAGATGTAACATGCGTGATTTAACATATTGTTAGTTACAGATACAACATGTATTTAATGTATAACACATATAATATATACAAATATTAACGTATTACTATACTAACTTTTTTAGCCACCGTGCAACGCACGGGCTATTAAAGCTAGTATATATATATAATATATGTTGCCTTTGTTTTTGTGCTGTTGAAATTCGTAATCGATTTTAATCTGGCTGGTCGGAATAGGTAACTATTTTATTATGTTTATATGATTTCATATTTCAATTCTACGTAATAAATTGTACAGTAATTTTTTTTTACATAAGACATATTTTTCCGAAGTAAAGCTAGTATATATATATATAATATATGTTGCCTTTGTTTTTGTGCTGTTGAAATTCGTAATCGATTTTAATCTGGCTGGTCGGAATAGGTAACTATTTTATTATGTTTATATGATTTCATATTTCAATTCTACGTAATAAATTGTACAGTAATTTTTTTACATAAGACATACTTTTCCGAAGTACGATGAAATAGTTAAGAATTTTTCAAAGCACACGTGTTAAACCATTTTGGACTGTTGTGTTTATAGGACATGATTTTGGGAATTCGGCTTGGAGTCTGATCATGAAATTTTTAAAGGTTACCGAGGACTTCAAATTTTAACGGTCTTTCTCCCCCACGGTAAGCCCTTCGTGAACTTACGCGCGACCAGACCGTATATGTCAGCTACGATCACCGTTCCTGGTCAATACCCGCCTTCTTATACTTGGAGCTGTTTCCTCCCTTGTCGATTTTTCAACTAGTGATTCATGGAGGAGTGTGCATCTTTATGTTGGGTGTTCTTCTGTCGTGCGACCCGGCCGCTTATGTGCGACCTGTGGCCCACGCCTCCTATTTGTTCAGGGCGGGCGGCGTGAAGCATCCCGCAGAAAGAGGATTCCGCGGAAAGTTTTCCCTTTTCTGTCCAGCTGAAAAATGGAATGGAATAGTCTAAGATGCTTAATAGCTCCAACAAGCGCGAAAGCCGTTGCTTCTTGCTTTCGAGCCCAAGCCTACGTTTGCTTAATAAGGTTGCTTCTTTTTATATCTCCGGGAAGTGATAAATCCAACAAGAATTTTGATATATCCACTCATTCTGTGCATTGAGAGATTGTACTGTACAAACAATCAATGCACAGAATGAGTGAATTTATCAAAAATCCTTGTTGGATTTATCGTCACCCTTTTCAAATTGGGTTAGTCTTTTTTGATTAAAACTCAATTTGTTATGATTTTTCTATGGTACACATGTTATGTTGAAATATTTTCTGAACTATTGTATATATTTAATTCTTTTTAAAAATATTGTTATTGATCCAGAAAATGAAATTTTATACAGTTACAGGGGCTTAATAATTTAACTTTTCCGAGTGGTATGGAGTCTTTTTGATTTGTGATGATTTAAGTATGATTATGATTTTTATAAAAACATGTTACATATGAGCCTAAATATGGAAATTGACATTACTTGATTTTTCTGAAAATATAGGGCTACTGTTGGTCAAACGAATTTTGTATGTCAATGTTCTATGTCTTTTGTCTCTTTGTGAAACAGATATAAACTTTAAATGTAAATTATGATTGTATACTTAATTTTTCTTTGTCGATAGGTCAAGCTGTAACTACTCCCAATTGTTTAGTTTATTTTATAATAACTGCTTTGAATAAGAAAGCAATGTTAGACTTTTTGAAAAGCTATTTTGAAGGTCTAGTTGACTGAAAAGTTTGGTAAATGTTCATTAATTTTGGACTTAGTCATACGCAATTTATGTAGGGTGTTCTGAACATTCCAAATTTTAGAATGTCGTATCAAAAGGAAATTTAAAACTTATGATACGTTAGCATAACCCGAGCACTTAAGTGTTTGTAATTGTAACATGGTCGACCTATACTTATTTATTTCATGTTGAATAAACTTTGATAGATGCTCTCGCTCTAGGTTGAGCACACAGTGTTACGTGTTTACACAATTATCTGTGTATTTTTACTGCGCACCCTAAGATGAGTTTATAGTCCCATTAAAAAAGTTTCGTATTAAACTTTATATATATATATATATATATATATATATATATATATATATATATATATATATATAAACCAAAAAAGTTTTTGCTTAAGTGTAATTTTGTGATTAAATTGAATTATTTATTCATTATAATTTAATATATACATATAGATTTACATATATATCGTATTCCTCCCCTTAAAACCAGACATTTATTTAGGCACAACTCTTTTTTTTACTAAAATGAGTTCTTTTATCATTTTAATTTGTTTTTAACATTATATTATCAATAATTTTAAATATTTACCAAGCCGTATATATATATATATATATATATATATATATATATATATATATATATATATATATATATATATATATATATATATATATATATATATATATATATATATATATATCATGCACCACAAAACCCTTAACACAGTAACAGTTAGTTACGGGATAGTGAGCATGAATTCTATTGATGGATCTATTAAGTTTGACAACTTCATCCGGATTAGTCGTTCTAACATTTAGTGGATGTTTAGTACTTCATTTCATGCACTTAGTTAGGTGCACTTTTAATTACATAGGGTACTTATTGATACGTTAAGCTTGATTATTGGGTGCTCAATTGATGGAAACTATTATACTGTTTTGCACTAATTATTGTGGTCCACTTTACTTTATCATCTGTGATATGAACTTGTTAACTCACCAACATCCGTGTTGACTTTTAACATGTTTATTCTCAGGTCCTTAAACTTTGCTTCCGTACATTCTGATTAAAGGTCAAGCATGGCCTCATTGTTGGAGTTTCAACATGTTTTTAATTAGCTTATTATTACGCATTCAGTTACTTTTGATACTTTTATTATGATAAATAAATGTATTACTTTAACGTTTGGGTCAACTTGGTTTATTTTGACAACTTTTATAAATGAATGCGATGTCAAAACGTCTCATAAAGAGTGTTGTCCAGGTTTTGGACCTCTTGTTATCATGCCACGCTGTAGTAGTTTTGGCGGGACGTTACAATCTGTGTTATTTCATTTGTTTGTACTCGAAAGAGAAGTAGAAGGAAAAAACAACATATATATCTGCAACGATCTAATTGGAACAATTTTTTCACAAGGACAAAGAAAATTACACTGTGGTCAAACATTTTTGATTCTACAATTTTCTGAGTACGTACAAAAAAACTACAATATGTTTGACCAAATTTGATTCTACTCTTTTTTATTCTACAAATTTAACCGAGTTCTTTTTTTTTTGTTTTTTTTGAACGGCAAGCTTGCATCAGCGTATCATTTATTTCAACGACACTCATCATTTGCACATACACACGCGTTCGGACAGGAAACCCGAACCATATTACAGTGATCCGAATTCTAAAATTCTAGATTAAGTTCGAACAAAAAACTGAATTGAGCATATATGCGATCTTCAAAGTTGGACTAGATTGCCTTAATCTCGGCTGGGTTCAAGTATACATGTTGGTGATTTAGTATATCTATATTATCATATAAATTTCTAAAATGATGATGTCTTAAATAAGGATTATTTAAACTTTAAAAAATTCAAAAATAAATAAAAAATTTCTAAGCCTCTCATGATGATCTCATTATAATAATTAATTATATTTAATAAAAATATTAACATGTTCATTTTATAATATATGAAGCATTATGTACAAAATTATGATAAAATAACCCCACGATCTTATGTACAATATTTGAAGCATTATGTACAATTGTACAACCTTATGGTAAAACACTTCCATGACCATATGCACAATATTTAAAACATTATATACAACTTTATGATAAAACATCCCCATGACCATATGTACAAACTTTAAAACAAGTTGTACAATCTTTTACAAAATATCCATGAACACATGTACAAACTTTGAAACATATTGTACAACATTCTTATAATAATTGTATTTTAAATTTAGAAAATATTAAAGAGGCATTTGTTATTACTAATAATTATTATTAAGAATATAAATATTCAATTTTAGAGCAAACTTTATTATTATATTATTAATATTCAAATTCAAATATGAGTTCTCTTTACGTGATTAATTACGTTACATATGTATACGAAATACATGTCTCAATAAAATGTTGTAATGTAGGCTTTTATGACAAGGAAAATAGTAACTATGATGAAAATTGAAAAAAGGTCGTGAGAGAATAAATGTAGTTAATTTATTCTTACCAACTTAAGTATATCAATATATTTGTAAAAGCAACGACAAGTTTCTTAGTCGGAATATGTGGTTCCACGGGTCATTAAACTAAATGTCGTTTGAACTTTTGACTATATATATATATATATATATATATATATATATATATATATATATATATATATATATAGGGGCACGATCCATGGATAAGCTTAAAAGGAGTACAAACGGGATAAGCAAAATAAATTTTTTTTTGAAATTTATTTTACATTCATAAATCTGCATTAAAATGCACCTCTAATCAATTTTTTTATAAAAAAAAGTTCAAAATCTTTCAAAAATCGATGATGAATGGTAAAATTAACCATTCATCGGGTTAATTTATCATTCATCTTGTTTACGATGAATGATAAAATTAATCAATGCTAAAAAAAACCAGATATCTGTTTTTTATCATTCATCATAAACAGATGAATGGTTAAATTAACCATTCATCTGCTTTTTTTTAGCATTGATTAATTTTATCATTCATCGCGAACAAAAAGAATGATAAATTAACCAGATGAATGATTAATTTTACCATTCATCATCAATTTTTACCATTCATCATCGATGTTTACCATTCATCATCGATTTTCGAACGATTTTGTTAAAAAACTTTTTAAAATTTTTTCGTTTTCTTCTATTTGCATATTAAAGGATCGTTTTTTAAAAAAAAAAAATTGAAATTTTACTTATCCAGTTTGTACCCCATTTAGTGCTTATCCATGGATTAGCCCACTATATATATATATATATATATATATATATATATATATATATATATATATATATATATATATATATATATATATATATATATAGTCAAAAGTTCAAACGAGAACCAAGAAAAAGACGAGAACTGCGAGAACCATTAAATTAAATTAATTTTCACATTTGAGTAGGTAGAATCACATATAAATGTTAATGGAGAGTAAGATTGAACAAAAAATAGTTTGAAAAAACTTATAGTTTAACTATATAATCAAATATATAATTTCTCGTTCACATGTGCAGATGTGTTTGTGTAACATGCGAACATTTCATATAATTTACAATTGAACATTTAATTTGTGGTTGTGAACATTTCTTTGCCAATGATATGAACATTAGATAACATTTATATGAACATGTAATTCCCAAAATCCTAAATCCTAAGCCCTAACCCCTAAACTCTTTTTTTTTTGAAAAGCAACAAATATTATTATTATTATTATTATTATTATTATTATTATTATTATTATAACCCGGATTGTAACGTTACTTGTCCCTACACATATCTATACAGTGGTATAAACAGTATCATGAAATTGGAAGAAGATAGGATCTAAACTAATGGATATATTCGGGAGCACCACATGCTAATCAACTTTATGAAGGAACGAACTTGTGAATATAAGCAGGGAAGGAGGAGATAACCGTGCCGATCAAGCGGCGACAAAGTTGCCAATCTACAACCCCTTTTAATCTACCCACATAAGCCAATTAGAAACTATGATCACTGATGTGTCAAGACGTAACCTTTAAAATGTAGACAATATGCTTAATAATTAACACATAATACAGGAAACTAAAACCCGATCATATAGTAACTAGCAAGTAAATTGACCAGTTCGATCCACAGGGAGAAGTTTGTTTAAATGATTTTACTACGATTAATTATTCTAAAAAGGGGGTTTGTATTTGAAGTTGTATTTTTGTTTAACGAAACAGTAAATAAAAATAATAATTAACAAGAATGAGAATGCGGTGTTTACTTCTTTGCTTGATAAATGACAGGGATTATTCTTTTATAATTAAAACCGTTATGCGATAGTTACAATAGAGTAGTTTATATCAATTTCACAATATCTATAAACTTAAGAACTATGTTTAATCAACAAGATTCTTTCTTGATTAAATTCACATAAAACCTAGTTTACTAAGATCACTCTAAGTAAACTACATGATTGTAAAACCTAAATATCATCCAATTACCATCCTATATTCACATATAGGTGTGTAGATCACTAGGTATTGAAGTACAAATTATAGCCTTTGATAAATTCACATAAATCAAGTCATAACTCGTATAATTGAACTAGAATATAAAGATAGTTACAACAATGGATTTCTTGAAAGAATATGGTGATTTAGATTGATTAACTAACTAGATTCAACCCGGTTAAACTCACGTGAAACCTTAATTACAACAATCACTTGAGGTAATTTCATAACTATGTTGCTTTGAAACTTATTCAATTACCGAATTAAACACATAACAAAATCACTTAAGTGCATGTATCTAATCATCTAGATTACTAGATGTATTGAAGTATAGATTGTTTTTCTAGTTAACTCACATTAATAGGTTGTAATCTATATAATTGAAGTAATGATCTAAACATGCATAACAATGGTTCTTACGGTTGAACTAGATAATTAAATCAATCAAACATATGTATAACTAGCATAACATCAAAGTATAGAACAATCCTAAGTCATAAATCTTACATTGAAGCAAACACACAAGGCTTTTAGCCTAACATAATCATAGTAGAACTAATGAAACAGTAAATACAAGTTGAATTCATGTTAAAAAGATATAGAACAATAGTACCAATTGCGATAAACGATCCTAGCTTAATATTGATGTTGAAAGAGTGGAGATTAACTTGCAGCCTTCCTTGGACCTTGAAAATCATCTTAAAACTGGGGGAGAACGTAGTAGTGAAGGTCTCTCAAGTAAGTAACCATTTGCTTCATTAAATAGCCTCAAAAGTTAGGTATTTTGGCCAGAAAGTGACCAGATGCGCCGCATCTCTTTGGGATGCGCCGCATCTCTTTACGTTTAGTAGATTCCAGCTCGATTCTGCACTCAGGACTGTCGGCAGGGGGTCAGATGCGCCGTATATGGGACAGATGCGCCGCATCTGGCTTGGATACGCCGCATCTGGCTTGGATGCGCCGCATCCATCTCAGATGCGCCGCATCTGTTGCTATTTTGGCCCAGAAGTCTTCATGCTCCGCATCTGAAACTGTCGGGAGTTATTTGGTGCAAAGATGCGCCGCATCTAAGAGAGATGCGCCGCATTTGGACCTGTTTCAGTGGTTTCGGGCTATTTTACGCATTCGATCTTCGTTTTAACTCTGTTTTCGCTGTTGGTCTTCATTTATTCATTCACAATGGACTTTTTACAAATGTACATGAATTACAATACATACGTATAACAATTACATACAAATGGAACAACATTGGATCGAAATAACGACAATAAACATGTATAATTTTGGCGTTATCAAAATCCTCACACTTAAACCTTGCTTGTCCTCAAGCAAGACTTACAAGAAATCGAAATTTACTACAGTAAACACACTTATTTAAGTGAGAACACAAAAAATGGGACTCACACTCACTCGATATAATACACAAGACACACAAGTTATTTAGTAACACAATAACTCACGCTATATGGAAATCACACTCGGGTCACAATATATACACACTCACACTTTTATTTCACACACGAATCAAACTCACGTGTTTTGAGTATACACACACCTTTGGAGTACACACGCGAAATGAAATCACGCCAAAGTCGAAAGGTGGATTTTAAAGTCCACATTTCTTGAAAATTTGGATCCTTAGGAAAATTAGGACCTTTGCTAAAAACCTTTTATGTTTTGAAAATTATTCATGTTAGTTTTTACACTAATCAAGTTTTTCGGTTTTAACCTCAAAGTCCGGTTGAGGGTAACTGAAAACCGAAGCCTCAGTCGGCGCTTAGCAAGCTACTCGCCCCTATGATTGAAGTATCATGGAACTTGAAACCGGATGTCCTAAAAATGGTTTTACACAATATAGTTCATAAAATAGCATAAGTTTTAGAAGAAACTATATCATGTCCAAATATCATCGGTGAACCATGAGTTTGCACACCTCAATTTGTTATGGCATATGTATGTTAACCGCGGTCAACATAGATGCGGTTGATCTTTACGGAGATCATCCATCTGGGGATTAGATTCATTAGTCTTAAAAGCTAATTTGCACTGTGCCCCCCATTGTACGAGACAGATCCATCTCATGTTTAGGATAAGTCTGACCACCAAAAACCCTGTTTGATGCTGAGGTGAGGTAGATTTCCAGCCGATGATAGAGATGACTTTTCAAGATTTTTCGTCAACCTACAGCTGTTCTGGACTACGACTTCTAACATAAGTTAGCAAGTGTGTCATATTGGAAGACTTGACTTCCATCACAATTATTACATGGATGAGCAATGGATTAGATTGTTAGAACAACAAATTACTTGATGACTTTCATTTCATCCAGAATGTGGTATAGCATGATGATTATATCTTTTATATGACAAACTCAATCATTTGGTTGTTTCTTAATTTGTTTTGTGATAATAATTTCGGTGTATACACCTAGTTTTAAAATCTACAAATTTTAAACAAAATTTGAATTTATGAAGATAAAAGTTTAAAAATTTTCACCATTTTAAGCCTTTTTAACTAAAATCAAAAACCCGAAAGAATTTATAACTTCCTCCCCACACTTGAGTTCATGTATCGTCCTCGTTACATGAAATCAGAAAAATTTAAATTCAAGAGGGTCAAAGAGTGTAAGAGAGTTTATTACTTTCAAGGTTTAAAATCGAAGTTCACGGGATGATGGCGCTGAACTGAATGCCAGTATAAGAACATCATCCGCTTCTTGCAACCACAAAACAATCACCAATCAAGTATGTGCTGAACTTACTGCCAGTCTTTGTAAAAATGCAGCATATAGCACAATGCTCACGTGTAGCAATTCAAACAAAGGTACCATACGATTCACACAAATAAATGGGGGTGTACTCCATGTACTAAAAACCCCACTTCCAATTAACTAAATTATTCAAATTACAATTATCCAAAATATTATCTAGTTATTACACACCAAACTTGAAAAGAAATTGTTTTTGAAATAAACCAACATCAACCAAACCTGTCACACATCAGGAAAAATTACGTCATCTTTAGAAAAATCCCCAAAATGAGTTACTTGGGCCAGCTCCACCTTCGCTTTGATTTCCCGCGTCGGCGTCCTGAAATATTGAGGGGTTGTACCCCTGATAAGTTCCTTGAGCAGGGACGACCGCAGTGTCTTCAGTAGGCGGGTTAGGAGGAGGAGGATAAGGCGCAGGATATGGATCACCCATTCGAACCCAAGGATCGTATGCAGGCCAAGGAGATGGGGTATAGTTAGCGGGATCTGCAGCGTATGACACTGTCTGTTCATGTATCCAATTAAGCTGATTTTGCTGCCCCGCTTGAGTATACCATGTTCGATCATTCCCAACATCAATGTAATGTTGCATCTCCCTGTTACCTGCATCGTAGTGATCAATTACCTTTTGGGTGTTTTGATCACTATGGAGTCGCATATCTGAAAACTGGCACGCCATGTAAGCCTCCCAATCATTTCCCGGACCCGAACTACTTCCAACATTCGGCTGTGGATCTGGTTACTGTTGGGGTTGTTCTGGTTTCTTGTTCACGGGATCCTCATACCTAGTTAGAAGGCCGTTCGACCCCCTCATCAAAATGTTTGCCCTTGTATAACTCACTCTATCAAAGGCAATCATATGTTTCTCCTCTAACCCACTTGTGTTGATTCGAAAATGTTCGGCAATCCTGGTTACAAAATGGCCGCCCATGATTGGTGTAATCTTTTTCCTTTCTTCGAGGAGGAAAGTGAGAATCATTCGTGGAATATGAACATGGGAGTGATCCATTATCGCGTGAATGTACCATATATCCAAGTTGGTGACTTTTTCACTACTGTCTTTTCGACAGTTTAGGGTACTTGAAATGAATCGTTGGACGCATCGGTGCTCGTAGGTACGTAGCTTGCTACAAGTCTGCTTGCTTGCACTATATGCGGTATTGCTCATGTCCACCCATGCTGCTGAATGATTAAAAGAAGAAACATAGTATATACATTGATTAAAGTAATTTTGCATCAGTTGATGTGGTAACCCTTCATAAATATCCAACGCCTTCACAAATTGCAGCAGCGTTAATGTCCTGTCTTGCCCTCCAAGACGAAATGACCGCCGGTGGGCCCTTGATGGCAATGCTCGAGAATTTGTTGAGCCTCTTTTCCGTACACACAACGGCGAATCATTTGATCTGCACTAACACGGAATAGGTCGGGATGTTCCCAGAAATAGGACTTCAAATCCGCAAAGAATTTCTTCTTTTGTTGATAAGAAAGTCCTTTTTGAAGAATGCTTGAAGCAAGATAGTTTGCAAAATGGGCAAACCATGGGATTTCTGATTCCTTGTCAACCCTCATTAGAGATTCATCAAGAAATGTGTCCTTGATGATTGTATAATCAAGTTGTTCTAATTCGGGGTTTTCAAGTCGGGATAAATGATCGGCGGCTAGATTCTCGGCTCCTTTCTTATCACGTATCTCAATGTCAAATTCTTGAAGTAGAAGAACCCAACGTATGAGACGATGTTTTGCATCTAGTTTCGAGAATAAGTACCTAAGAGCCGAATGATCCGTGTAAACAATGGTTTTGGACAACACCAAATATGACCGAAATTTATCAAACGCATAAACAATCGCTAGAAGCTCTTTTTTCGTGGTGGTGTAATTAATTTGAGCTCCCGTTAGTGTTTTGCTCGCATAATAAATTGGACGAAAATGATTATCGGGTCGTTGTCCTAAGACAGCTCCTAAGGCATAGTCGCTCGCGTCACACATTAACTCAAAAGGCATACTCTAATCCAGAGATACGATAATGGGAGCTTGTGTGAGTTTTGACTTTAGAATGGAGAATGCATTCGCACAATTAGAATCGAAGTCAAATGGAGCATCCTTTTCAAGAAGTTTGGTCATTGGACGGGCAATTTTAGAGAAATCTTTGATAAATCGCCTATAAAATCCCGCGTGACCAAGAAAGCTTCTAATTGCCTTGACATTCGTCGGTATAGGTAGCTTAGAGATAACTTCAATTTTAGCTTTATCTACCTCTATTCCCGCACGAGATATTTTGTAACCAAGTACAATGCCCTCCTTCACCATGAAGTGGCATTTTTCCCAATTCAGGACCAAATTTGCTTTCTCACATCGGATAAGCATACGTTCAAGGTTAAAAAGACACGATTCAAAGGAGTCTCCAAACACAGAAAAGTCATCCATGAAGACTTCCATACAATCCTCTACCATATCATCAAAAATTGCCATCATGCACCTTTGAAAGGTTCCGGGTGCATTGCATAAACCAAATGGCATGCGGCGATAGGCAAAGGTCCCAAAAGGATAAGTGAATGTGGTCTTTTCTTGGTCGTTGGGATCAATTGGAATTTGGAAGTAACCGGAGAAACCATCTAGAAAGCAATAGTATTCTTTCCCCGCTAATCGTTCAATCATTTGATCAATAAAAGGTAACGGGAAATGATCTTTTCTAGTGGCATCATTGAGACGCCTGTAATCAATACAGACTCTCCAGCCGGTAACCGTTCTTGTTGGAACGAGTTCGTCTTTTTCATTACAATAACGGTTGTACCCCCCTTTTTGGGTACTACTTGTACTGGACTAACCCAAGGACTATCGAAGATGGGGTAGATTAACCCGGCGTCAAGAAGCTTGACTACCTCCTTTTTAACAACCTCTTTCATGTTGGGATTTAGCCTGCGTTGTCTTTGTACTACTGGTTTGAAGTCATTTTCAAGGAGAATTTTATGTGTACAATAAGACGGGTTTATCCCTGGAATGTCGGTCGTTTTCCAGGCTATAGCCTTTTTATGGGTTTTCAAAATAGAGATTAACCTTTTCTTCTCGTTACCGGAAAGATGTGAAGCAATAATTACTGGCAATTGAGATGTACCTTCGAGGTAAGCATACTCCAAGTGTTTGGGTAGCTCCTTAAGCTCTAGTACGGGTGGTTCTTTCAAGGAATTCTTTATTCGGAATCTATCTTTATTTCCGATATCTTCAAATGATTCTTCTTTCTTAGGAAATTCTTCTTTCATGGTCTCATCATCCGTGACCACTTTCATCAACTCATCAAAATCCTCATCAATATTGAAATATTCACTTTCACTCACCGGGGCAAACCCCGAGGTATCAATTTCAAGTAGCTCCTGTAATTCATTCTCAACACAAAAGTTTATAACATCAATTTGAAAACAAGAGTCATCGGTGGAAGTGGGTCTTTTCATGGCTTTGTCAATATTACAAACTATTCTCTCGTCTCCCACACCTAGACTTAATTGTTCTTTTTGGACATTAATGATAGCATCTGCAGTGTTAAGGAAAGGACGTCCTAAAATGATAGGAACTTTTGTGTCCTCTTGCATTTCTAGAATAACAAAGTCGACAGGAAAGACAAGTGAGCCAACTTTTACAAGAATATCCTATACCTATGGGAGTATCAAATGATTGGTTTGCTAATCGAATACCCATCCGAGTTGGTTTCAAATCTCCTAAGTCAAGTTTCAAATATAACGAGTAAGGCATTAGGTTAACACTTGCACCTAGGTCGGGTAGCGCATCATACACTACCGAATCACCCATCATACATGGTATGATAAAACTACCCGGATCTCCCAATTTTGGAGGTACATTTTGCTTTTTCAAGATGGCCAAACACTCCTCATGGAGGAATGTGGCAGATACTTCTTGCTATTTTCCTTTCTAGGATATGAGATCTTTCAAAAACTTCCCGTAATGGGGCATACCCTTAAGAACCTCCGCGAGTGGCATGTTAATGCTGATTTGCTTGATCATACCCGCAAATTTCTGATATTGGCTCGCGAGTCTGTCTTTCTTCAACGCTTTTGGGTATGGAATAGGTGCCTTGTACACCTTCACTGGTGGTTCTTCACTTTTCTTCGATATGACCTCCGGTGAATCACCTTTCTCTTTCTCTTTTTCAACATGCTCATCTACATCAACAGGCACCTACAAAACAGAAGGAGACAAGGGAACTTCCGGGGACTTAAGGGTCTCCGGGTTAGTAGTTAAACCGCTTCTAGTGGTTATAGCATTTACATGCTCATTCCTTGTTTGATTGTTACTAGGATTCACTTGAGTATTTGAGGGGAGAGCACCAGGTGGTCTCTCTGCTAGTAACTGTGAGATCCTTCCAACATCCCTTTCTAAGTTTTGAATCGTAGCTTGTTGATTGCGAATTTGCTGAGTTTGAATTTCTGCATTTTGTTTGTGTTTAACCATAAAATCTCTCAACAGATCTTCTAAATCGGATTTCTTCTCAGGTTGTGGTTGTAGAAGTGCTTGTGGTTGTGCTTATGGTTGATTGTGTTGGAAATTATTTTGGTAATTTCGTGGGGGTTGATTACGATTGTTTAGATGATTGTAACCCGGTGGTGTATTTCTTTGATTTTGATTCTGGAAATTTCGGTTATTTTGGTAACCTGCATTTCCTCCGTGGTAGTTGTTGTTTGAACTTGAAGGTCCTCCTATTTGATAACTGTTGACAGGAGGATATTTCCGGTTATTTGCTTCAACCGCCGGAAAGTCGTCAAAATTCATCTCACCTTTTCGTATGTAACCTAGGAAATTTGCTTGCTCTTCCATCGTCGTTTGGTCGCAATCTCGCGTGAGATGGGGACCTTGGCACAACTCGCACCCTACCCTGATAGCGTGCATTTCTTTGGTTACCTTCTCAATTTGCCTTGCTTGATTTTCCAATTGAACTTTTAATGCAGCGATTTTATCGTTGCTTTCGACATTAGCAACTGTTGACGATCTAGAGAATTCCATCTCTTGATGCCAATTATGAGAATGGGCTGCTATATCGGCAATTATCGTGTGAGCGTCTTCGGGCATTTTTTTCATGATTGATCCTCCTGCTGCAACATCTATATCCTTCCGGGTAGCCACATTGACTCCTTTATAGAAAATTTGGACTTTTTGGAATGTATTCAACCCGTGTTGAGGACATACCCTAAGCATTTTATTAAATCGGGTCCAAGCTTCATAAAGAGTCTCGTTAGACTTTTCCTTGAAGTGATTTTTGTCACTTTGCAATTTTGCTGCTTTCGAAGCGGGGAAGAATTCTGACAAAAATTTGTCCATCATATCATTCCAGTTTTCAATATAACCTTCCGGTAATGAGTCTAGCCAATCTCTTGCATCATCCTTTAGCGACCATGGAAAGATTTTTAGACATGCAACTTTATCGGAGACATCTTTGATTTTGAAAATCTTGTAAATGCTTACAAACTTACGAAGATGCTCGTTAGCATCTTCATTTGGGGCCCCACCGAATTGGCATGTATTAGTCACCATGTGGAGAAATTGCCCCTTTATTTCAAAACCATCAGTCATCGTAGGTTGAACAATTGCGTGGCCTTGTCCTGTGCTTGTTGCCTTCATCAAAGCATCCATCGTTTGATTTGTAGCAGTCATCTCTTCCTCTTCTTTAATGACTGGCTCGATGATTGGTTGAACAATTGGTTCAGAGTTAGAATCTAACGAAAGTGACTCTAAATCTTGAGCAAGAGATTCTACTTCTTGAGCTCTTAAGCGTTCGTGAAGTTCTCTTTCAGGTTCAGGATATGAAGGAATTAAATTAGAGTTGGAAGAACGTAGATTCATGCACTAATACCTATCCTGCAATCACAACACCACAAACAAACCAATTGCAAAAATACAAGCTTACAATAAAAAGTAACTTTTCTAGGAATTGAATTCCTACAAAAGGATCGAATAATTCAAATTTATTAAAATCTTTTAACAAAGCCGTTCCCCGGCAGCGGCGCCAAAAAGTTGATGTGTCAAGACGCAACCTTTAAAATGTAGACAATATGCTTAATAATTAACACATAATACAGGCAACTAAAACCCGATCATGTAGTAACTAGCAAGTAAATTGACCAGTTCGATCCACAGGGAGAAGTTTGTTTAAATGATTTTACTACAATTAATTATTCTAAAAAGGGGGTTTGTATTTGAAGTTGTATTTTTGTTTAACGAAACAGTAAATAAAAATAATAATTAACAAGAATGAGAATGCGGTGTTTACTTCTTTACTTGATAAATGATAGGGATTGTTCTTTTATAATTAAAACCGTTATGCGATAGTTACAATAGAGTAGTTTATATCAATTTCACAATATCTATAAACTTAAGAACTATGTTTAATCAACAAGATTCTTTCTTGGTTAAATTCACATAAAACCTAGTTTACTAAGATCACTCTAAGTAAACTACATGATTGTAAAACCTAAATATCATCCAATTACCATCCAATAGTCACATATAGGTGTGTAGATCACTAGGTGTTGAAGCACAAATTATAGCCTTTGATAAATTCACATAAATCAAGTCATAACTCGTATAATTGAACTAGAATATAAAGATAGTTACAACAATGGATTTCTTGAAAGAACATGGTGATTTAGATTGATTAACTAACTAGATTCATCCCAGTTAAACTCACGTGAAACCTTAATTACAACAATCACTTGAGGTAATTTCATAACTATGTTTCTTTGGAACTTATTCAATTACCGAATTAAACAAATAACAAAATCACTTAAGTGTATGTATCTAATCGTCTAGATTACTAGATGTATTGAAGTATAGATTGTTTTCCTAGTTAACTCACATTAATAGGTTGCAATCTATATAATTGAAGTAATGATCTAAACATGCATAACAATGGTTCTTACGGTTGAACTAGATAATTAAATCAATCAAACATATGTATAACTAGCATAACATCAAAGTATAGAACAATCCCAAGCCATAAATCTTACATTGAAGCAAACACACAAGGCTTTTAGCCTAACATAATCATAGTAGAACTAATAAAACAGTAAATACAAGTTGAATTCATGTTAAAAAGATATAGAACAATAGTACCAATTGCGATAAACGATCCTAGCTTAATATTGATGTTGAAAGAGTGGAGATTAACTTGCAGCCTTCCTTGGACCTTGAAAATCGTCTTAAAACTGGGGGAGAACGTAGTAGTGAAGGTTTATTAAGTAAGTAACCATTTGCTTCATTAAATAGCCTCAAAAGTTAGGTATTTTGGCCAGAAAGTGACCAGATGCGCCGCATCTCTTTGGGATGCGCCGCATCTCTTTACGTTTAGTAGATTCCAGCTCGATTCTGCACTCAGGACTGTCGGCAGGGGGTCAGATGCGCCGCATCTGGGACAGATGCGCCGCATCTAGCTTGGATGCACCGCATCCATCTCAGATGCGCCGCATCCATCTCAGATGCGCCGCATCTGTTGCTATTTTGGCCCAGAAGTCTTCATGCTCCGTATCTGAAACTGTCGGGAGTTATTTGGTGCAAAGATGTGCCGCATCTAAGAGAGATGCGCCGCATCTAAGAGAGATGCGCCGCATTTGGACCTGTTTCAGTGGTTTCGGGCTGTTTTATGCATTCGATCTTCGTTTTAACTCTGTTTTCGCTGTTGGTCTTCATTTATTCATTCACAATGGACTTTTTACAAATGTACATGAATTACAATACATACGTATAACAATTACATACAATTGGAACAACATTGGATCGAAATAATGACAATAAACATGTATAATTTTGGCGTTATCAATCACTACCCGAATAGTCTAATTGTCCTATTAACCGATGCCTGTACGGTTTGAAGATGAGGTAACATAAGAGGAGGGGTTGATGAGCCATTGATGCCATGCGATTGGGATTTTTTTTCGTGATCGGCTTGAGATCCAACAATAACTTTGCATTTGAATTTCGGAGATAATCATAACGGGGTTCCATTCTTTACTTGTGAAGACATTTAGGTTCCTGTGTTTCCAAATGATGTAGCAAGTAATCCATTTAGTAGCTTGCCATATGGAAGATCCGATGGAGTTATGTGAGAAACCTTGGTCGGAGATGATAACATCATTGATGTTGGATATTAGCGTATTGTTTTGGTTCCACCAATCTAACAACAGACCCCAAATTAAAGTCGCTTTATGACAATTTACCAATACGTGTTCTATGGTTTCAATATGTTGATCGCATAAGGGGCATAAGATGGTGTGTAGGTCAATTCCTTTTTTGTTGAGTTCACATCTCACCGGAATTTTTTGTTGAATGACTCTGCATGAGAATATGAATACCTTTTGAGGGACGAATTTGTTGAGAGGAAGTGATAGATTTTTTGAATGGATGCCATATTTTAATGAATTGATCATATTTGACATTGTTGATGTAGTGAAAATGCCAGATGGGTCAAGAGTGAATTTCCATGAGTCAGGATGAGCGGAGAGATTTACGGATGAGATTAGATTATTGAGTTTCGTAAGTTCGTCTAATGCTCGACCACTCGGTGGCCGGGACCAATTCCGATTTCCAACCGAAGTGGAGTTGATGTTCGAGATTCTATCGGAAACCGTTGCGTCTTTGTTGGAATCTAACATGAAAAGCCTATGAAAGAGTAATTTGAGGCTTTCAGAACCAATCCAAGTGTCGTGTCAAAAACTGATGGTAGTGCCATTGCCAATACACTTTGAAATCGAAGATGAGAAGGAAGAGCCTAAGTTGTCTGCAATTTTACCGGCTTTGATAATATCTTTCGATATGGTGCAATCTGAAATGTTCCTGCATAAAACATTAGTATCCAACCCCCCCCCCCCCCCCCCCCCCCGGCCCATAAATGCTTTTGATAATTTTTACCCATAAAGCGTTGTTTTCATTTTTAAAACGCCACCACCATTTACATAGTAGGGATATGTTTTTAGCAAAAAGGGACCCTATGTTTAAACCTCCATTTTCGTACGATAAGATAATTTGGTTCCATTTAATCCAGTTGATTTTATTATCATTCGAAGAACCCCCCCAGAAAAATTTCTGTCTTTTAGATTCAAGTACCTTAAGGATAGCGGTTGGCAGTGTTGTAAATCTCCTTATTTCTCCCCGAGATCTCCCCGAGATCTCGTTTTTGGAAAGCCACGGAGACGAGATGCCCATCTCCCGAGATTCCTCGGTCAGCGGGATTAAACTTGGTCAAAGTCACGATTTCTCGAATTTTCTCGCTCATTTCTCGAATTTTCTCCTAAAATCTAGTATTTTTTCGAATTTTCTAGCTCATTTCTTCGATTTACTTATAAAATCTCGTAAAAATGTATATAAAAGTACATATTTTTACTATTTATTCAAATTTATATTAAAAAAATTAAAAAGTCAACGTAAGTCAACGCCCGAGATCTCCCCGAGATTTTTCCGAGATGCCGAGATCCCCCCAAAAATGTCCAAACGAGATCTCCCCGAGATCCGAGATCTCCAACCTTGGTGGTTGGTGCATGGAATAGTGAGAAGTAGTATAGCGGGATACTGGTTAGGATGGATTTAATGATCGTGAGACGTCCACCAAAAGAGATTGATTTGGCGGACCAATCCGAAAGTCTTTTGTCGAACTTCTCAACGATCGGCTGCCAAGATGAGGAGTGAGATGTGGGTATACCAATGGGGAGACCAAGGTAAGTAAATGGGGTAGATCCCGCGGAGCATTTTATGTAGCTGGCCATTTGATTTGTTTCACTGATGGATGTTCCAATATCGTAGAGCTTGCTTTTGCAAAAATTGACTTTAAGTCCGGATATTTTTTCGAAACATTTTAGGAGTTTAGAGATACATTTTGCATTTCTTTTGTTCCATTCTCCGAAAAAGATTATATCGTCCGCGTATTGGAGTTGAGTGATAACGAGGTTGTCGTGCCCGATTTTCAGGCCCTCTAAAGCGTTAGTATTAAAAACTCATTCTAAACCCTAAATCTAAACACTAAACCCTAATTTCTAAACCCTAATTACTAAACCCTAAACACTGTTTTTCATTAATCAAAAGTCATTTTTTTGTTAACATACATCTGGTGCATGAAGCTATCATGCATCAGATGTATGTTAACGAGGTTTTTTTTTCAATTTTTTTCTTCTTCTGAATCTACAGAATGAAAATAGATACCAACAATTTTTTTTTTTATGAATCGGAGCTTTAGAACTAAAGATATAAATATTATAAAACCACTTATCCCCTTATTCCAAAAACGTTGTTGCTTAGCGCTCGATCCTTCCCCTATATAAACCAAAAGTTTTTTCTTGATTGTGATTAAAAGTTATTTTTGGGGTATATTGAAATGCCCCGTCTTAATCCATCTGGACGAAGTCTTCAACAGTTGGTCCCATTGTGAGGTTCTGATCTCTATATGCCATGAACGACTCCATGTAATATGAGCAAATGCACAGCGGAAGATTTCTTTCATACCTGAGAATAAACATGCTTTGAAGTGTCAACCAAAAGGTTGGTGAGTTCATAAGTTTATCATAAACAATAAAATTCATCATTTTGATAGACCACAAGATTTAAATCCTGCATGGTACAAATGGGCCCGAATCCTATACCCACCTGTAATGCACATGCGATATCTTTTAAATACAGTATACCTTTCTCGTGTACAAAATTTTTTTTCATAAATCTTAGTAACCGTACACATATCTCGTGCACAAAAACTAATACACATAACCTGTGTATAAAAATCATTCTCTCGATATATAACATTCACATCAATTGGTGGCAATTATCATGTCCACATAATTCAATGGTGGCAATTATCATGTCCACATAATTCAATGGTGGCAATTATCATGTTCACATAATTCAATGGTGGCAATTATCATGTCCACATAATTCAATAATAATCCGCAGAACTTCTGTCTGCATAATAATTCATTCGAGGAATGTTTTGCTTGTGTCTATCTCATCAAACATTTATAAAAGCATTTCATGTATTCGCAGTTCGAAATATATTTCAGAAGCATTTAATAAAGCAGTTGTAAAAACAGCGCATGTATTCTCAGTCCCAAAAATATAAAGAGTAAAAAGGGAGCAAATGAACTCACGCATATAATTATTGTAAAACAGTTAATAAAACATTTGCATGTATTCTCAGCCCCAAAAATGTAAAGAGTAAAAGGGAGCAAATGAAACTCACGCATATAATTATTGTAAAATAGTTAATAAAACATTTGCATGTATTCTCAGCCCCAAAAATGTAAAGAGTAAAAGGGAGCAAATGAAACTCACAATACTGTATTTTGTAGTAAAAATACATAGAACGACATTGAACAAGTATAGGGTTGGCCTCGGATTCATGAACCTATATCAATTGTATATTTATTAATATTCATAGTTGTAATTGAACACATATATGTATAAGTGTATTAGTTATATCATTTTTATGTTAATAATATATATATGTTTTATATGTTCATTTTGTATATAAAAATATTAAATTTTGTTATGTTATATGTGTTAAATATATATATATGTATGTATTTCATTTGCTTATCGAAACAGTAGTCTTAATTATATTAAGCTAACATTAGTAAAAAAATAATGGTAATAACATTAATATTATACTTATGTTAATAATAACTCTATTAGTGATAATAACAATGATATTAATAGTAATACTTGTAAAAATATTAATGTTACTATTTATAATATTAATGATTAATAATAATAATAATAATAATAATAACTTTATTAAAAAATGATAATATTAATGATAATAATGATATTGTTAATAATAATGCATTTGTTTAATAGTAATAATAATAATACTAATAGTCACAAAAATGATACTATTACTAATATTAATGGGATTAATAATAATAATATCAATAATTGATCCTGAATACTTGTATTAATAATACTTGGTAAAATTAATAATATTAATGATAATACTAGTAGTGATAATATTAGTGATAATAATAATTATACCTTTTATCTTTGTATTTAATAGCAATCATAATCAAAAATAATATTAGTAACTATAATAATAATAATAATAATAATAATAATAATAATAATAGTAGTAATAATAATAATAATAATAAAAGTAATAACAATACTACCTCATAAGAAAAAGCTCCAAAAAAAAGAAAATAACTGCCTTTGTCCGGATCGAACCCGAGACCTCTCGCTATCCCGACTCAACATCAAACCACTCCACCACTTCTGCTTTTCTGATTTATTTCCCGGATTAATTATATTCAACCCATATTTTTAACTGATTCCATCCTTCTTATTTTTTTTTCTAAAAAAAATAGCCACAGTCAGGACTCGAACTCGTGATCTCTTGTTCCCATCACACACTCCCAAACCATCCCTCTGTCTGTTGTTTTTCTGTTATAACTAGTCCCCTAATTTCTTTTAACCCTTATTCGTATGTTCCTTCTTCATTCCCATCATAATTATTCTAATTATCATCTTAAGCATAATCATTTAATTCTATTATCCTTCTTTATCAATTATCATCAACACTTCGAAAGAAAAAAAATAGGCAGCCATGTAGCTGTTATGGCTTCAAAAAGAACATATGTATCGGCCCATACTGCATTTAATTGGCCCCATCATGATTTAATACTATATGGCCCGAAGTAAATTGGTGGCCCAACTACAAAACTGTAATCCATTCGGTAATTTATGGCCCAAGGATAATATGACAACGTATCAATCATACTTCGTTATTATTGAAAGAGAAAAAGAAAAATAATCAAGTGGGAGTTGCTGTAGTCACCAGGTAGGGTTTTTATGTTCGCTTTCTTTCTCTCCTTTTTTTTAATCGAACTTTAACAGCTCATACAGCACTCGTTGTTTATTAATCGTTATCATTGTATTGCTTTTGTGGGGGCTCGGTTTAATAACAATCATATAAACGAATTAGAACAGGAAAAAAATATGAGGGAGAGGGAGAGATAGAGAGATGAGGGTTGTGTTTTAACCCGAATAGAATAGAAGACAAACAGGTGTATTCTTCCTCGTTTCTTTCTTCTTCGCGTTTGAATACCACTGAAATAGTAGCGGTATTATTTGTGTGTGATAAAGGTTGTGGTGTTCGGATACCTTAACAGCGAGAAGAAGAAGAAAGAAAAAAAAAATAAAAGAGGGGATGGTGGGAGTGACGAGGTGTTCGGTGATGGCGGTTGTTTATGGGTTTTGTTCTTGTTGAACGTGATTGAAGGTAATCAAGAAAAACAGATGCACAAACATGGGAGTAGCAGGGATCATGGGAGTGACGAAGATGGTTGTTATAGAAAAGTAAATCAAATGGTGGTGGTGCTACGGGTGATCTTGAAGGTAGTTCATGCTTATGATTCAAGAAGAGAGAGAGTAAGAGAGAGAAGATGGTTCATGGTTACGTGTGGTGATCGGTTTGATCAAATAGCAATGGGTGTTGGAAATGAATCGTGTATATGTAATGGATCGTGTATAGGTGGTTTAATGGTTGTGTGATGGAGCTTGGGTTTGACAGGGAAACAAGAAAAGGAAAGAAGGTGAATTATATCATCCATATCACTGCATAATTCAATGGGTTTAAAGGATAAAGAAGTCGACAGCATCTCTTAATCAGACAAAGAAGAAGAAAATAAAAGAATTAAAAGTAGACTTTGATTGCTAACAGATTTTGGATCTTTCTGAAATTGAAATCGTTATGGTACAGATTCTAAAGACAGGATCCAAAATCCTCTACAGATTGATAATGATATTAAATGGATTGCTTATCCATCTTATATTTAATTGTATATATACCGTATTCATATATGTATTTATGTATTTATCTGTGTAACAGTATTTGTATTTTATTATATATCTGATCTGATATATATATATATATATATATATATATATATATATATATATATATATATATATGTGTGTGTGTGTGTGTGTGTGTGTGTATATAACATATTAACTTTTGTAATATTACTTAACAACGTAAATCCATTATTAATTTCAAGAATATCATTTATTTTTAATAAGAATAAGAATACTAATATTAATAATGATAATATTGTTAATGATAATTATAATAATTCTAATGACTAATAATTATATTAATAATACTAATTTATAATAGAGATACTAATAATACTAATGCTAATTGTAATAATAATAATATTATTATTAATAATAATATAACAATTTATCAAATCTCATATTTTAATAATAATAATGAAAGTAATTATAACAACTATATTTTAATTGGGTTTATATATATGTAATATTTAATAATCATATATCATATAATAGCTTTTATTGTTTATTTACATTTTATAAATAATACAATATTATAATATATTAATCATATATATTTATATATAACTTCATTTTAAATTCCACTTAATTATTTTATATCTTATCTTACATTTTTAATTCTAATATTTAAACTATATTTTATAATTTCAAATTATTATATAATTCTGCATTAACATATATATAAACATGTTTATTTACAAATAATTGTTCGTGAATCCTCGGGAACATTCATAGGGTAATTGTTTACATAAATATAGTTTCAAAACTTTCGAGACTCAACATTACAGACTTTGCTTATCGTGTCGAAATATTATAACGATCAAGTTTAAATTTGGTCGGAAATTTCCGGGTCGTCACATATATATATATATATATATATATATATATATATAGGGGCAGGATCAATGGGGAAGTAACCAATCGGGCGGAAGCGGGGGGAAGCAAATTTTTTTTCCTTTTTTTTTGGATTTTTTTTTCAAGCATCAAGATCACACGAAAATATGAACATTTAGAAAAGCCACTTCGTGATGAATGTTATTATTTAGGCGGGAAAACGATCGACAAAAATAACATTCAAGATAATATTGTTCGTGAAGAATGTTAACGTGTTTTTTTCATTTTTGTAAAGTAAAATTTAACCCGATTTAGAGTTTAGGGTTTAGGGTTTGGTGTTTTGGGTTTATAACATAAACCCAAAACACCAAACCCTAAACCATAAACCCTAAACTCTAAACCATTCGTGTTAAAAACTCAATCTAAACCCTAAATCTAAACCCTAAACCCTAAATTTCTAAACCCTAATATCTAAAACCTATAAACCCTAATATCTAAACCATAATATCTAAACTCTAATATCTAAAACCTCAACATACGCTCGAAAAACACGATAATTGTTATATATTAGTTCTTCGAGCATTTTTCCGCCAAAATAAAAACATTTATCACAAAGTGTCTTTATTAAATATTCATATTTTCATCCAATCTATAATGTTCGTGAACAAAGTTTTTTCAAAAAACGAATTTTTTTTTGCTTCCCCTCGCTTCCCCCCGATTGATTACTTCCCTCTTGATCCTACCACTATATATATATATATATATATATATATATATATATATATATATATATATATATATATATATATATATATATATATATATATATATATATATATATATATATATATATATATATATATATATATATATATAAATTATAATTAATTAATACTAAGATATAAATAGATAAGATATAGTGCAATATATACGTATAGAATTTCCTACTAATTCTCTGATGTTAGACGTAAAAATAAAAAAATTACACTACAAAAAATGCCGCACTTTTTAACACTTCAATTATTCTTTAACACCTTAACATGTGAATAATTTGAAATATTTTTGACATCTACAAGTGTCACAAAGTTTTTGACACTTCAAAGTGTTAAAAAAATAAACCCAATAACACTTAAAAGTGTCAAAAAGTTAATTGCAGTTCAAAAATTTTTGACACCATATTTTTAAACATTAAATTTCTGACACCTTATTTTTTTCACGCTTTCAACTTAGTGATACTTATAAGTGTTAAAAACATATCAAGTTATTATTGTGTTACATGTGTCAAAAATAATGAAAGTGTCAAGAAATTAAAATTATTTTGTAGTGTTACACGTATCATTATTATGTATGTCGTAATTATACTCAGTGATATATCAATATCAATTATTCAATTCGAGCCATGACTTCATCTAGTGAATTATGAGTCTTTTTTTAACACTAATTACGAGTACTAAATTCAATTAGTTTTGACGCTAATTAATTAATAAAACTAGTGGTCAATGCCCGTGCGGTGCACGTGAACGTTGACCTTAGTTGTAGGTCGGTCGGGGTGTTTGTTTCAGTAAAGCACGGTTTGTGTTTGTGGTTGAACACATTTAGATCAAATAGATGGCTATTCTCCTAGGTATTTGCAGAATCCAGTTTAAAGACTACAATACATGTGAAGCATGATTTCCCCATAATAACATATTTGTAATTTTCGTCATTTGTTATCTCAATACAGAAAAGTTGCTGACAATTACAAATTTCTTGAACACATGATAAAACAATTGAATATGTCTATGTGTTTTGTAATCAAAATAAATGTTCGCTGCAGGAATGTCCTGGTGCTGAGGAACTTAGAGGCTAACCCCTATTTCCTTCCATCATAACAGGCTTAAAATTTGCTTGCAAACCTGAAAGACAGTTAAAGAAACTTGTGTGATATAAGCTGGCTACAAATCCATGTCAGGTCGAGTTTAAATGACTGAAAGTGCATGTAAGCCAAAACATGGAGAAAATAGTTTACCCCTTAAATTTATTTCAAAATGCCAGGCCCAGAAAGTGTGACAATAAGGACGATCAATTTATAAAAGTGACAATACAGTGAGAAATAAAGATTTATTTTTTTTGCATAAAACACTGGACGAATAATAGGTTTCTGCAATTTACAAAACTGCTATCGGCGGCCAACGGTGAACGTGGGGCCACAAAGTATGTGTTCATTACAGGTAACAGTAAAATGGTGTAACTTTAAAATAAGTACAAACATGAAATAAATATGGGATTAGGTAGACGGAAGATGTACCTGGATATAATCTAATTTAGGTTTGTGGAAATTTCCTTGTAAACCACGTTCCTTGTATGGTTATGCAATCCGTCCTTGTTTTCGTTTACCATGACTATTTTTAGACCGGCGGGGTCGGTTACTCTCGACATTGCGATGTATAGTTGCCCGTGACTGAATACTGGTTTTGGCAAGTATAGGCCGATCAATTCGAGTGATTGCCCCTGGCTTTTGTTGATCGTCATCGCGTAACATGGTTTCAAGGGAAATTGAGTGCGTTGCATAACAAAAGGCCACTTGGATTGGGTAGACGTTAGGATTATTCGGTGTATTATAACCATGTTGCCAATATGGGAGCCAGTAATGATACGAGCCTGAATAACGAATGTTTGAAAGTCCGTTATGATAAGCCGGGTTCCATTACACATGCCTTTGCTGGGGTTCAAATTGCGTAGCAACATTATTAGTTGGCCTATTTTTAGCTTCAACTTGTGAGGAGGCACACCGGGAAAATTGAGCTTATTTAAAAATTCAACTGGGTATGATTGTTGTTGGTTAAGCGCATCTGTTGATCCCTTGCATATTTCATCCGAGCTTTGAAAGGTCATTGTTTGAGATTCTAGCTTCTTAAACATATGTTTATTAATCTGGTCAGCGTCATCATTTCTTGGGGTCAAAATTGCCCTCTCACGTAAATAGTCTTCATCTCTATGTCTCTGAATGAAATCTGGAAAAATGGTGTCTACGATAGCCTCAATGGGGGGCTTCTCAGATTTAACAATAAACTCTTCTGGAATGTTTATCCATGTTGGTTCATCTTCTCCATCTTGACATAAGGCGGGGACTTTGCCATATCCAATTTCTAGGACCCATTTATTGAATTCCCGTTTCCGAGCATCAACGCGGCCATCTACAGTGTATTCATTTACCCGCATGATTCGCGACAACCTGTGTAGTTGACAATGGTTCCATAAATCTGATCGGTTAATGCAAGCCTGGATCACCTCCTGTCTTTTGCCCTTTGGTATCACTGGTAATATCTGCTTGAAATCACCTCCTAGTAGAATAGGCATACCTCCAAAGAGCCTGCCTCTGTTTGCCTCGTCCTTTGCGGCTAAAATATCCCGCAATGTTTTATCTAACGCCTCAAATGCAAATCGTTGAGTCATGGGAGCTTCATCCCATATTATTAACCTTGCTTGTTGCATCAGGTCTGCAAGGTGTGTCTTTTGTTTTATACCACATGTGCTATTTTCCATGAGTTCTAACGGGATGACAAATCGACTGTGGGCAGTCCGACCCCCTGGAAAAAGCAATGAAGCAATTCCTGCATATTAAGATTGTTAGGGTAGTTAAATTTCTTTAAAAGGGTATTCGGTTATTGTGTTATGTTTGCTGGTGACAAACTGCCCCTATCAGTTTCCATGAAATAAATATAATGATATAAGTATATGATAATGGTTTTTGGCACGTTAGGGTTCTCAACTATCTGGTAACCTAAAAATAATAATGAAGAAAGTTTTAAGGATAAAAATAATACTAAAAATAAAATACCATGTTTGCTAAAGTATATAGACTGAAAATAAATAATAGTGCATGAATCTTTAACTTTTATGTTAATAGTATATATAACTGATATGATGAAAATGGCAAATTCTTCATAAACTACTAATAGTTTCACTGTTGACAATAAGATCTGATGCATATGTGATAGCCAATTCCATAATTATTACAATTAAAAATGGGAAAAATTATTTAATCTTTGAGAGTAAATTAGACAGTAATATAAGAGGCATGTAAAATCGTTTCAGGATGACAGTAGGAAATTTGGCCTGCTGAGGTTGTGTTGTATAGATTTAATATGAACATGATGTATATGTGTATAGATAGTAATTTTTAAGAGGAAATGTACCTGACGAAGCCACTGCAAGAATGATCATCTTCTCGGATCTTAGTTTGGTCAGAATGGTGTTGTAAACGAAGGTTTTTCCTGTACCCCCAGGGCCATAGAGGAAAAATAGACCTCCCTTTTTTTCTGTTACAGCTGCAAGTACCGCCTGATAAATAATAAGTTGTTCCGGGTTGAGGGAGGTATACAGGTTGTTATGAAGGGTTTCCATTTCTTTAAGATTGTAGTTTAATTCTTCTCGTATAAGACGGTTGTCCAGGTGGTTCAGGAGGGATTGGTCGGGCTGTGGGAGATCCGGGTAATCCGATAAAGATTTACCATTTTTATTTAAGATTGCTTGTATTTCCACCAAGCAATAATTTCTGACCTGGGCCTCACTTAGGATTAATTCTGGGTAGTTGTACAACTTTCTTTTTTTATGCAAAATGTCATCTGATAACGCTTCCCAGTGCTTTTCCCATAGGTTGAGCGGTTTACTAACGTTGCAAAAAAGCAAAATGGTGACAAACAAATCACGAAGTTGTGAACCAGATGCCCACAATGTTGCCTCGGATATTGCCTCTGTCCATTCTTTATCATCATTTATCAACCCGTAGGCAAAGCAAGCGTCTTTAAATGTGGGATGTAATGTTCCGTCGACTCTACGAATATCTTCAAATGATCGGGGACCTTTGACTATATTTAACAACATCTTGAGATAATAACGCTCGCCCGACGAAGGATTTGAGTACACAATACGTCCAATACACCTTCTTTATTTTCGAGGGGCCCATTCTTTTGCGTCCTGATTCCATACGTAATGTATAGGAATTTTTGCGTATGTCAAGTTTCTTGCTTTCTGGTCTCGGTTGTTTAGTTCAAACCACTGCGTGAACATGGTTTCCTTGATGCTTTCCCTATGTAACAGTGCTGGCAGGTTTTCTGAATCGCGTACGGTGATAGCCTGCTGATTTGGTAAATGGTAAGACAATTTGATAACTGATGGCTGTGAAAAGTGGATGTCAAAGGAAAACATTCTCTAAACAGCCTCGCATGGTGATCAATAGCGACAATCTAAGTAATTTTGAATTTCATCAACTTCGGTTACTTTTTCAACAGAGGAGTTTTCTATAGGAGTTAGATTTTCTTGTATCACTATTGTTGCTCGGTCGGGCCCTTTGTTTAAGTATTTAAATAAGTACTTGATAGCCCAAGATCTATTACACCATTCCACATTAATATGTGCATTGTATTTGAGGAGGAGGAATCTGTTGTAAGGCACAACGAAGCTATTGTCAAGCGTATTTTTGCCTTTGCTTACTTTTTCTCCATTGTTCCTCCGCCTGTAGTTTGCGTATCCATCCTCATCTATTGTCGTTTCCGCATAATAGGGCTTAGGAAAATTTTTCGAGCATTTTCTGTCAACCATGCAAGGTGCGTCTGTATTTTTTCCTCCGCAAGGCCCATGTAACATGTACTCGGTAATAGCTTTGTACGCTTCTGGGTCATGAGTCTGAGATGGAATTTCAGCGGATATGATATCGTTAATGTCTGATGGGCTCTTGCATTTGCAATCATGGGTTAGCCAAATTAACATGTGGACATGGGGCAATCCGCGTTTTTGAAATTCAATAATGTATATACCTGCAACAAAATAATTCATGGGATATTATGATCGCATTCTTTTTTAAACGAACATGAGCTCAAATAGTATTAGAATGACGGTAGTTAAAGAAACTGTGTATGGTGTATATTTTCGTGCTAATAGTAGGTGGTCAGACGTTTACTAAAGTGTAGGGCAATTTGGTTAATGTCTCCATTATTTAGAAGTTTTGTTAATTCGTGAGTTTATTTTTTCATGATGGTTTTGCTGCTTACCAGAAACTAAGAATAAAGGGGAAAATTGTAATATGTTTAATAATTAGCAGGCCTTCTAAATTAAATACAGGCTCATGGCAGGTCTGTGAAGCAGGGTATGTAAACAAAATGTCATCGTAACGGGGAGTTTAAAAGGTAAAAAGGTTTAATTGTGTACGTAAGGATCTAGAGGTGATACCGTCAAGCTTTTGCTTGAACATTCTTGCAACAATGTCTGGCCGATCCGGTGGTCGCTGACCTTCTATATAAGACAGCATGCCTTCAATTTCTGGCCATTTAGGGTTAGATGTAAAGGTGATGAACAAATCTGGATTATCAAACTCTCGACAAAGTGCCATTGCGTCTTGGTAGTTTTGAACCATATATCGCGGGCTACCGGTATGTGAAGCTGGTAGAATGATTCTTTTTCCTATTGACGTCGCCTTCGTGTCACCGCGCGTAACAACGTCACACACATTATTATATAGGTCGAGGCGTAGCTCATTTTGGTGATTCCTTAGCCATTTAAGCCTTTGTTCTTCTACAGCTGTGTATGCATCGACTAAATATTGTTGAAATAAACGTCCACCTCTAAGTAGGGTGGTGCCTTCATTTTCAAGTTGCTTAATCATATAGCAATAGAACTCGCGCATGGCGACAAACTCTCTATTAGTTTTCCATCATCCATTGTTATTACGATAGGGGATTTCTTCGTGATACCCTGTTTCGCCGTATGGAAATAATAAAGGGTACTGCAACGCCATATATAGTTGGTGCAGTTCTGATATCCTTTTCGGCGGGCAATTTTTTTCCTGCACAATGATATCCCTTGAAGCCGTACACTGCCCAAAGTCACTTGTTATCAATGCGGCCACCTCAGCTACGGTAGGGGTGTTATATTTCCGTGAGTGTGTCACCTTAGCAAGCAACCGCAGCTAAAATTCCGATGATCTATTGTTAGTAGACCAATCGAGTGCCATCCGAAATGCTTGATCAACAGCACTGTATTGATTCAGCATGTTGATTAGGTTGTTGGTTATGTTTTCGTTAAGCGAGTGTCGGGTCTCGTAACTTACAAAGGCAGACATCCGGTTCCTCGCCTCGTGTTCTGTATCAAAAAAATATAGTTGTGCATATCGTGGATGTCCTCCTTCTGCGGGTAAAAGGGACCCAATTTTATGATATGTTTGACCGCTTATTCTAAATGTATAATGGCCTCGCCCATGATTGACTGAATGGTCAATTCGTGCACCGAACGATGTAAAAGAGAACATGCTGTTGTAAATGCGTATTTGCTCTCTAAATTTTGCTGTCGAAGTGGCTGTGTAGTCCAGCAATGTCTTCAATAACATAGGAGGGTCCTTGAGCTTGGGTAGAAGCAGTTTTCCATTTTGACAACAAAGGGAGAAAGTCGGGTTGGCGGTTTTTTTGGGTTTATTACTCCTCTCTTCATACCACATTGTTGCATTGCAATGTATGCATTTAAACGTAAGTGGTCCGTGGTTATAGTAAGACACTTGTGAACCTGCCATATAAATTAAGTACTTTTTTAGATGGCTTAATAAGTATTATAAGCTGAGCAGTGGTGTTGGTAATCGCCAATAACGGGTGGGTGTGTTTGACGAATGTAATTTAATTTTAAAGCTAGTGTGGCAATTAGTGGTGATAACACAAAACAAATTACCTAAACACATAGCCGCACGCTTTATAGTGCCCCTTTGATGAGCGGTGGGATCGCCATGTTTTATTCCTATTTAAGAGAAAGTGGATTTTAGATGATGATAATCGGGATCGGGGGAAAGGGTACAATTTAAAGATGGAAGCAACCTTTTAGTGTGGAGGGTGTCTTTTGAGGGCCTGATGGGTGGGGTGTGCCTGTTGAATTATGTTCAGCATGAGGGATGGTTATAATTCCTAAATAGACAATATATGTGCACTTTTGAACAATACATATAAACTGTTTTGCGTGACAACTTGTATCGTAAAATGCAGAATTACTAGTGATAGGCGGAGCGGGACGCTCAATAATCCTCATACCGATAAAACTCTGAATTTGACCATGCATCTTTGTGTTGGCTGCTTCTATAATGAGGCTATGGTGAAGGATATCGGAAAAAGATAGCAAGCTTTCGTTGGTCTTAAGTTTTCCTGCAGGAGTAATACGCAGATCAAATGTAGGGCTTGCGTTGTTGTAAGTGAATGCTGTGTGTTGGAATACGTTAACATCATTTATAAAAAGGCTGAATATCTATAATTCCTATATGCACAATATGTGTAAACTTTTTAACTTTAAAAGTTGTAGCCTAGAATATAGAATCACCGGCGTAAGGCGGAACAGGGCGGTCAATAATTTTCAGACCAACAAAACTCTGAATATGGCCATGCATCCTCGTGTTGGATGATTCTATAATGAGGTTATGGTGAAGGAAATCAGAGAACGATAGTAATCTATCGTTGGCTTTTAGTTGTCCTACGCGATAAATGCATAGATCAAATGCGGGGTTCGTGTTAGTAGAAGCGAACAATGTGTGCTGAAATACTTTGACATGATTTACAAATACCCAGAATATGGACTCCTTTCATTTAGACTTACCGGGGTGCGTAGCGACCGCCGGGTCAATATATCGAAGGCCAACAAAACTCTGTACGTGACCATGCTTAGGCGTGCTGATGGATACTATATTGATAGAATGGTCTAGAATGTTGGAGAAGGATAGGAGCTCTTCGGTGGCTATGGGGTTCCCTGCGCGGGAAATGGTTAATTTGAAAGCAATGGTGGCTGACCAGTGCCATATTATATGCCATCAAAATATATTTTTACAATGTTTAGAAGTAACCTGATTCTAGAATGAATGGTTCAGTTAATTTGAGAACGCAATACGGTTGTGCTTTTCCTACTCCTGTTCTGGTTTCCGATCAGTAAATCGATAGTGAGCAATTAGCAAATCCTGAGTGTGTTAGACTGGTGCTAGAGCCTTATAATCACAATGAAACAACAAATGAGGAATTCATATTTATCAAATGCGAGAAAATTGATTAAACCTTTTGAGGAATGTATATCGTACCTGAAGTCATGTGTGTGTGGGAGGATCCAAATTGGTTGCCTGCCATGTGAGATATTGGGTGATACTTCTGCAAACTTAGACTTATACATAGTGAGAATTAAATATGAGTAGAGACTTCTCCTTTCCATATGGTCTTTCATTTTCCTTTTCACATTTAATAGGAGGGGAGGTTATTAATGCAAAGGGTGAAAAGGATGCCAAGGGTTGGAAAAGGGACCATGAGGCATCATATTATCTTCCCACGTCCAGTTGTGTAAAGTAACTGTAAGCATAGAAACCACAATTAGCCAGCTGCTTTGTAAAAATATTATACATATACATTTAGGAATTATACAAATACATTTAATCACTTCAGGAATTATATATATAGATTTAGAAAATAGCCTCGAGTTAACTGAATATATAGGTTGGAGGGCATACCTTGGAAGAATAGGGCAATGTAAGCCATTGGTAGCTGGAGAAGTGGAGATTTAGCTCTTTAATAATCTGAGAGATCATGTGATCTGTCAAGTGTGGCGCTGATGTATGTGCTACACGAAACCCTAAAGGTTCAGCCCATCATAAACTGAAGTATGAGAATGCTGTGTGGTCAGGTTATGTGGGTCGTTGCCTCGACACGGCCATTTATATATTTAAGTTAACCATGTTCAAAACAAACATGGCTAAATCCAATGCAAACAAACCAATCCTATAAAACATGCATACATGGATAAAAACCAGTTGGTTTCGATTCACATCTGATATTTACTTCGGCCTTTATTAGCTAGCTGAGCATACACAGCTATATAAGGGCCTTGAGTCGATAACGGGATCAGAATAACCACAAACGAACAAATGCCATATATGGTGAAATCAATATGTGTACAATGCATGGATACACGTTCGCATTCTAAAGAGATAGGTACTTATTATTAGTAGTTGGGCAACTGAACAATGAGCGTGCGATACACAAAGGTAACCATAATGCAAAGAGATAAAAAAAAAACATCACAAACATAATGGAAAATTGTACCAATACAAACTTTATTAAAAACATTCAAAACCAGGGGGGATAATGTTATTTGTTGCAGGCGAAACACGCCAAGAACATAACGGAAAACGAAATTGTGCTTACAAACATAAAAGCATCAAATTATAACTCTGTTTGTGGAGTCATTTATTTTAGGGGTGCATCTCCCTTTTTATTCATTTTTCTGGACCTCCTTGTCTTCTCCGGTTGCTGTTTTGGGGGGACGCTCGTCTTCCGAATCAGACGTTACAATAAACCTGTAGGTCAATACAATGATTAGTATAACACTGAGACCGACACTGGGAAAGCACATGCACAATTTTTGACGTGTGGCTGTAGATGTGCGTATGGGTGTGCATAACCAAATTAAGTAGTTGGTTACCTTCGACGGCTTGGACGCTCCGAATCCTTGGGTGGAGTAGGCACATCGATTTCATGCTTAACCCCCTTTGAGGTTGAATGAAGTGGAGTGCTCGATTTAGCAACGGATTCAGCAACTGCAGGTATGGTATCCTCTATAACATCCAAAGTAGGTGGGGTTTCGGGTACCGGCTCATCCAAGTAAACCTTAATGCAATTGAAACTTTCAAACGTCCCATGCTCATAATGGGAGCCTGTCTTTATCAATACAACCTGTGTGGTGCCCAATAGATTTGCGAGTGCATTTGGTAACACGGTTGTGCAGGTTTCCTATGTTTATGCAAAAATAAGATGGGGTTAGTAACAAAGAAAAATAAGAGGCGAAAAAGCAGGCTCTTACTTCGTCTTGTTCAGCCATCAAACATGGTGCTATAGTCTGAGTCAATGTTCAGCGGTTTCATCGAAGAAAACAATAAAAGTTTCCTCAGTCGCATCGTGGACTTCGCATTGTACCCTGAACCTGGAAATGTTACATGAAGCCGAATGTAACGTTTACCATTGAATAATTAACCAGCGGGAAAGCGTTGCTCGAGTTGTTGATAGGAGGATAGTTTTAGATATTAAATACCGTGTAATTGGCTCAGGGACAAGCTTGGCGCATGATTCACACCAATAGCCACCAAACTGCCGCGTTATGCCCTTTTTCGCTTGACAAATACTGCAGGTGGTGTAATGCCACCCGTTCTTCATGCGAATATTCATGAGTTCAACTTTACACTTGAAAACGTCAGCCTGCAATTTAAGAAGTCAACTTGCTTATATTATATGTGGGTAAACAAAAGTGGCTGATAACAAAAGGGGAGACGGTGTTTGTAGGTAAGCTTACGGAATTGTGTTTCCCTTTCCGGGCTAGCACGAGGAGATCAGCAAGCGTGCCCTCTTTGGGGGGTGGGTAATGGCGCCCGGCAAGTGGTTCTTCCTCATCATCACATAGCTGGACTCCGCTGAACAAAATATTTTCTTGTGTTTAGTAGCATTTTTAGATTTGTTATGCAAACAATATGTTACGTAATGAACCGACATAAACCTTATTTTGTTGATGAAATCAGTGAGGGTTGGTATTTCGGCATCATCTAGAATCATAGTGGATGATGTGCTTGTGAGTGCCTTAGTACCTGCAGAGGTAGGCCGGCAATGGATGAGTATTTGCAATGTAATAGTACATCGAGGAATGGACTTAGAAGTGGAGAATACCGTAGTGGTTTTGTTTCACGAAAACGGAGCTCAAAATGATGCAATATTGGCCGGGTGACGGTGGCTTCTTCTGCAGGAAAGAACTCCCAAGGTTTCCTCACAATGTGACCCTTACTCGTTGACCCCTGCAAACCCAAAGAAGGGGTAACATCAAATTAGGGAATAATATGTAAGTAGTATGTTTAGTAATCAAATAGCCAGCTGCACGTGTTAAGTACCGTTCGTTTACAAGCTCGAATTCTAGAGCGCTGGTGCCCTGTTTAGGGGTCTGGGGTGAGCCCACATTAAGAACACATCCAACAACATCTATGTCAAATTTGATAAGTTAGGGTCTACTATCTGTGGAGTAAACTTTTAACAGAAGTAGGTGAGGAAACTTTAAAAGGCATACCAATCAAGTATTTTCCCTCGGTAGGTTCCAAGGCGTCAAATGCAATGCACTTGAAAGGATGGCGGATGAACCCGGATAAACCTTCGATTGCTTGTCTCCTGAGAAAGGTGGATCCCTGCAACTGGATAAGGAACTTGTTGTCCTTCAGTATACGGTAAGTGTCTCTATTCGAAATCACTTCAAAATTCTTTAACAAATACACTGAGCCCTCTTTGAGCCTTGGAATAAAACAATGGGCCACAGTGTTTTTGGCAGTCAACTGAACAACATTCCCCTAAACAACATGGGATACATGTCAGCATTATACATATAAAATAAGGGCCCAGAGTGACACATTTTTCAAAATAAAGACAAAATAAAGACAGCCCTACTCTAGCAGCTGCGTTTGTCTAATACATATTTTTTTATAGGCAACAACCACAAACTGTTAGAAACAGGAAGAATTGTGAAACATGTAATGGTAGGCAATTGTATCTTAAAATAAACATCTACTTCTGATGTATATGTGCACACATATATGTATTTATAAACAAAGAAACCTACCCAAATATATGTATATGTATATGTATATATATATATATATATATATATATATATATATATATATATATATATATATATATATATATATATATATATATATATATATATATATATATATATATATAGACACACATATATGTAAAACATGTTTGATGTATTATATAGCGGGCAAAAAATGAAACACTACTAATGGACAGCACCAGCCTGTATAAATGTAGTATATGGTGCTTTTGAAAATTAACCAACACAAATACATGGGGACATGGAGATAACAGCCAGAGGATAACTATTCTATACATACAGATAAATATGATTATATACAAAATAATAAACAATGTAACTGGGAAAATGCACCTTCTCATCAGAAGATATAAAATCAGTGCTGAGATATTTGCCGTAGACTGTGTGCGTATCCCATGTCCTACAGATCATGACCTTAACGACCGCGTCCTGACCTACCTGTAATTCATCAAGGTAAACATAAGTGCGCTGAACGGCCTGGGCAATGGAGTTTTTAGTAGGTAGTGCCATTTGAAGATAGGTTGTGCTTAATAATGTATAATAATGCAATATGGATTGTGCTTGATAAGGGATAATACTACTATATATGATAACAATTTATAGGCCTAGATGGAACACGATTAACAGCATCAGACCTAAAAATCATAATTGAAAAGGCATTTGAAAGGGCTTTCATAACAAATTCCCAACTTAATTTAAGGGAGTTACGAATCAAAATTTAATTCTACAAACAGAATCGTATTAATTACCGGAATTAATAATGGCGGGTCAGATCTATGAGGAAGACGAACGGACCGTCACCGGAATTGAAGGGAATGTAACCTACAATTGCATCCTTAGAGGAGGAGACCCGGCGGCCGATTGCATCCATTTGCCGGCGTCGGCACACGTCATTGAAGGTAGGAGATGAACGTGGCGGTTATACAGTGATAGATTATGACAATTGATTTTGATTTTTAAAAA